>NC_054554.1:13354144-13464144 GCF_017654505.1 Polyodon spathula
GCACATTAATAGTAATACCTGCCCACACGCACACACACTGTGTGTTCTTTTCCAGGTCAAACTTTAGCATGATGTCACCATCAAACAGCTTAACCTAAAAACAATAGCTCTTCCGTTCTCAGTTCTCCTTTTTTATGTGTACTATTGTAATTCTGCAGAGTAGCATTGCAGTTTACTATGTATTTCCCATGGTTGTACTATAGCTTTCCCATGTCTGTACTATGACTTTACCATGTTTTATCATTACTTACCTATGATTTCTCATACTTGCCTGTACTTGTGGTTTATCCTGTCTTTGCTAGGTTTTTTTTCCATCCTTTCACCATGATGTACCACAGTAGAATTTTGTAAGGGCTAGGGGATAGAGATAAGGTTTTGTAAGCCTGCAACTCATTTCAAACCTTATCTAAAACCCCAACAGAGTGCAGATGATCTTAATCTTGAATTTGTCAATAGCTGTTACTTGTCAACAGTTGGAGACAAGGCCTCAAAAAATGCAGACACAGGAATGTGTCAATTTGTTTTGTCATAGCAAGTATATTGCAATGGTATGGACCCAGTTCCCACTTTAATTCATGTCAGAACCATGGTACTATATGCTGTGACAGACAGTATGCTGCAATGTCAAAACCACTGTCCAGTATTTGTTCCAAATCCGTTATGTTGCCATTGCTGGCAATGTTGTGGACTACTAATGGTCTGCTAGAGTAATATATCAAAACTTTTCAGCTATTGTTTTAGGCTTATCTTGCTATTTCTTTTAGGGTGGTCTTTCTAGTAGAATAAGAAAAATCAAAGAAAGGTGGTTTAACACAGTTCTGTTTAATCCAAACAACAGCAGTTTCAGCACACATGTGCAAAAATTTCTTGAAGAGTGTAGTAATCTTGGGGTCTTTGATTTGGAGTCTTTCAAACTTCTGACTCTAATTGAACTGCATGCACAGTAGGTCTGCTTACTTCAGGTGCCCTTTGCAGAAGAGAGCAAACGCTTTAAAATGTTAATGACAAAATCAGAGATCACAGCAAAGGGTTTAAGCAGTTGGGACAATGTTAATATTCAAAGACATTTTTTTTTTGTAAACTCTGAATGGTTTCAAAAGCTCCATTAGTCAAACGTGAATGCTTCTGAATTACCTTGAAATAATCATACAGCTGAGGCACATCTAGTAGCGATCCAGCATTAAAAATACCAGGGAATCTGTGTCAGTTTATCACAGTTCCTAAAAAAGAAACCGGCCTCGATCCAGCATGTACTGTACAGAAGCTATCAAAGACAGCAGAATTTTTGACCTCCCTATCTGGGCAAATTTCCTAAAGAAGTTTAATTTGAAAATGCCCTTTTAGCATGGCACGGGCCTCAATGACAATACGCAAGCTTGCTGGTCTAAATGTCATCACCTAACTAACCAGCTGACCCTAGTGTGTACACGTATCAGGAACATTAGCGTGCTTAGCATTTCAACCCCAGTCTTCCCCTTGCTTGTCTCCTTCAGAGATGGCAGATAGGGATGCTCTAACAGAGGGCTTCCTGTACAGAGGGCTCCTATCAAACAGATGGGATACAGGTGCACTGGAGGATACTATTTCAGCACAAATTTCTTTGGCAGCAGTCCAAACCAAGGACCCCTTGGGTAGCAATTAGATGACCGATAATAAACACTGCGGCCCCAGACAGCATCTTAATTAAAAGAACATGTAACAAACAGCTTGTGGGTTTGACATGAATATTGCTTTCTTTAAGTTTGGAGAGCCAAAAGGAAGATGAATCAGGGCCTGTGTTGCAGCTGGAGTTAGCATTCCATTCTGGATTTCTTTCTCACACAAGCAGGTCTGTGAGGGGCTGTATTGCCAGGAAGTGCCATGGTAACGCGATCACCAGCGTTGCACAGGATTTCTTTTCAAGAGTTTGCAGGGCCTGAATAACACCACACCAGGCAATGGTTAACAATATAAACAGCACTCTAGTTTGAGAAGCTCTTGGGAACCAAAAAGCATATATATATATATATATATATATATATATATATATATATATATAGCATATGATATATATATATATATATACCTTAAGTTTCTTTCTATTTAAACACAAATTCATTTTTTTAATGAAAGCATTACAGATGACTGAGGAAGAATCAATGTATCTGTGCTTTATCAATAAAAAAAATATATGTATATACATTAAAAGGTTTTATTTTTACCTGCACACGTACAGTACATACATGCCTTTATTCCAAATGAAAAGAATCCGGTTTCATGTGAAATACTAGCCTTATTATTTAGGCAGTGTTTACTCTACCATATCTGCTATGTAAGTAATCCTGTGTGTGAATGAACACATATAAAAAGAATCAATTGGGGAACCCCTTTTGACAAACAGAACAGAATATATATATATATATATATATATATATATATATATATATATATATATATATTGGTTATATATATATATATATCATAGTGATAAACGGAATTGCCTTGTACACACATATGTGACTATGAGACTACTCACATTCAGAATATTACATTGCTTTTTAAACCAAAGGGTTTTTGTACAAGGTAGCTAATGATTTGCAGTTCCCTCTGCACCTGTGACAACACTGAGTTAGCAAATGGTAAAATCACAGTTATAGAAATAAAAGAAATACAGCTTAAAAACTGATCATATATAGTATGGAAATTGGAAATTCCACAGATGTATTTACTACTGTATTTGTAGCATGCTCCAGACATTTCTAATTATTCTGACCCAAATTGACATAAAGAGGATCTCTGTTGGCACGTCATTAACCTAACATTCATTTAAAACAACGGTTCAATTCTTTGGTTTAATATCAAGTATAATGTGACAGCAATTGTAATCCTTTCCTCTGCCAGCAGGGGCTGCTCTGAGCTACAGTGATAGAGGCTACACTGGGTAAACACATTACAACTGATTGTTATAATATTGGCAATTCACTTTTTTAAATATATCCTAGTGTTCGCTAATGCATATGGCATCAACAGTATTATCTAAAGGAAGAGATATTAATATCTGCAGCTGTTTAGTTTTAAAATAGAGCCCACGTTTTGTCTGTCCGCTGGACTTTTGTAAATTAAAATAATTTTTAAATTTAAATGAACTATATATATATATATATATATATATATAGATATATGATATACTATATACTGATATATATGATATAAAAAAAAAATACCTTGGATCAATTGAACTACAGTAGAGAGAGAACAGTTTTAGCATTCTTTAATTTCTTGGATCCTATAGACTCTGCAAGCAGAAGTGGTACAGCTAGAAATGTTCAGGTGAAATTAAGTCATTGGGATTGTTCATATACAGATTTGAATAGCAGCTAGAGCATGTTAGGAGAAGTCTGCTACTCTGTGACTCACTCTTCTGCTGCAGGGTCTTAAACTGGAGAACATATGATCTGACAATTTTCTGTCATAGGTTTTGACTGTGTCTAAAAAATGTAATTGGAGAATAAAACAAGTTCGACGGTTCAAAGTGTCGAAGTTTAGCTGGGGGGGGGGGGGGGGGGGGACTGGGGGGGAGGGGAAACTGGGGGGAGGTCCAGGGGGGTCTCCAGGAATCGAGGGGTGTTTTAGCAGGAGAGAAATGGTTAATGCTGTGAATTTTGGGCATGATGGGAGTTGTGACCTGTGGCGTCGTGTGTAGTTCTGGGTTTTTAGTGTTTAATTTACAGCCCTGAGTCTCTGAATAGAATCCGGCTATTGTGCTCAAATAACTTCCAATTTAGAAAGGCACCAGGAAAAGAAAATATTTTTGCTGAAAAATGTTTCAGCCTGTAAAATATTCCCTTTTCATCTGTGCCCGATGAAAGAAAAACACACATAAGAGGGATTTATTCTTGCGTTTACTGCCAAGTGCGGGCCTCCTAAGCAAACAGAGCAGGAGGGCTTGTCTGCTTGGTGAATATTGGCATTATTCAATCACACTTGCTCACTGAAATGGGCTGCCGACTCGAGCAGGCTTTCACAGAGCCAGCCCAGTGCAGGTCCCCCGGCTCGTGCTGCTAGTAGCCCCTATTGTTGTGAAATAGTGATCTAGTGAAAGTCTGCATCTCACAACCTGGCAATGTATGAAGTGTGGTTTTGACTCTGCGGTTACTGTTGCTGCTGGAGTGTTTATCTAGACATTGCTGCGGCTGCCACTTTCTCTCTTTCTCTCCTTCCCAGTGACTGATGAGGGGAAAATATAAAAGCTTCCTGCTATGACACACACACACACACACACACACACACACACACACACAATTTTTTTACCTTGAGGCATCTGAAACATAAGACATCCCTTTTTTAAACTGAGTTGGCCCAGTTTTAATAAACCAAATTATTGTATAGTAGATCACTCTGTGTGTGTATACATTCTCTTAAGTCAATACCTGCTTTAGAAGTTACATTTCCTCTATTATCAATCACTTCTGACACCGACAGGTAGCTGAGAAATGCCTGCTTTCCACTGAATCAATCTGCTTTTATGGCTTCTAGTGTCACTTATACAGGGCAAGCGTAAACGTGTTTTGGTTTGGTTTTCCCAGTGTTCTTTCCCTGTCTCTAAGGCCTTGAGTAGATTTCAGTGTATCCTAGTTGCCACTTAAAACCTAACGACTGTTCCGTAGCAACACAGGCATAGCTTTTGATAACCTGTACTTGGAAGTGATTGATTTATGTCATTCTGAGCCAGTTTCCATACTGTTATTGAATGGCGCTCACATCAGATCAGTACATTAAATGACGCACCTTTTATTGAACACCTGATTCCACAGAAAAGAAAATGACTGTGCTGTTTAATGCTGTTTATATTCGTGGCTAAGCTAATAGATTACTTTTTTTTAAATAAGGTTTCGCAGGGGGAAACTGTTCAGTTACCATGTGTGTGATAGGTTCAAGGCAGTTTTTAGAATGTGTTTACTTCCTGATAAAACTGGGGTCAATGATGGGGTCACACACAGGTCAGCTCTTAGCTGTATGAGTGTTATTCATTTGTTATCCCCAGGCTGACCGCCCATATTATCTACCCATATTCCTAGTACATCAGCATGAGACTTTGGGGATCAGTTAAAAGATATAGCCCCACGTTATAGCTCTGATTGAAGGCAACATTCATTCAAACTTTATTTTTCAGAGACACTGTAACATACGTTTTAACTTCATGGTACAAAGAAAGTTGGATATTTATAATTTTGTAGCCTAAAATAAGTGGTCTCTGGTATTGAGCATCATTTTACTGTGTTGTTATTGTCTAATTTACAGCTCAGAACATTCTAGTATTCAAAGGAGTTTACAGACTGCTGTGGTGTGTTTTGGGGATGTCCTCCAAAGTCTAGAAGTTCAATTGAAAAAAAGTAACATTGAATATAGTTCAGCATCAAGAAACTGGCTGATTTGATTTATAATTGACCCGCATCCTTAAAGACACCCTGCAAACAAAAAACAAAACCGAAAACAACTGCAAGGGCAAAGGCCTGCTTAAAAATACAGCGTTACAGTTTAAACCTTTGTAGCCGGAAAAATCCCAAATAATGTCTAACATTATTTTTTTACTACTAAGATAGATATTTTATTGAGACCAAAGAGTAGTCCAGTTAATCCTGTTGATAGTATTTTATATATTGCCCATAAATCATTTTTTGGGGGGCATTTCAGACCTCCTAACTTCTTTGCCCTGTTGTTGGCCTTGGTAGCTATAATTTCTGGCATATTGCAGGACATTTCATTCCCTTGGGGACTCTTTTTCTTCCAGGACTATGAACACATTCATGTTGTCTTCTCCAATGCAGATTTATTTTATGGCTGCACTGCGCCCCCAAGCGATTATGTAAGCTGCTTCCCTGTATACCAGCCCAGCGGTACTCCATTGGCCAAAGAAATCTAGAAGAAGAAGCTAATTAGTTAGAAGAATATTTGGCGAGCGCATTTAAATGGTCGGCTTCAAGTTCAGTTTCTAACAGGCTTTCATTATCACACCTGTAAACTGGCAGAAGTCAGGATCTGCAGCAATAAAAAAACAAGTTAACTTTATAAACCTTTTTGCCCACTTTATTACAGAGTGCTTACACCCAGCATGCCTTCTATTACTCCTTGCTGCATGCTGCAGATATATCGTGTATAAAGAACTCTGCTAATTGAAAAGCTCTAGTTAGTGCTATAAAAGCTGATGCAATTAAACTCAGCATTCTTAATTAAATTTCATTTATAAAAGCATGTCATTCTTAACCTTTGTTCTTTATTGCCGAATTCACAAGTTATTTAATTTCCGCACCCAAGTAGTAATGATGGTAGAGAGAGATTGAAACAGTATCACTCTATAAACTAAACCTGAAAGCTGCTACTAACAGGAAAAACTGTTTTGTTTTTTTCTCCACTGAGGAGGGTATGGAATAAAAAAATAAAAAAAAACAATGCCCTCCGTAACATGCCACAGTGTTACAGAAAAATGGCAAAAAATATTTACTGTAGCTATATTTGATTATATTGGCATGAACCACAGTTCAGACTAAACAGTATATTTAAAATGAAATAACAAATCACAGAGTGAGTTTAACTCTGCATTTAGGATATAGGGTGTGGACTTCAGTGATTAACAGTGACTGTATATAACCAGAAACCACTCTTTCAAAGGTCTGTACTTAACAGTTTATTTATATATTATTAGCATGTACTATTCTGCAATTGAAGTTAGCTGCTTTTTCTATTCATCTATGGAAGTGCAACCTGCAAACTTGACTGAATCAGTTATTTATGCTTATAATAATTGCACTGCCTTCATGTCCACTTGGCTTTTTAGCACAATTCACTACAGAGTTGAGTTGCAAACTGTATGGACGAGAGCCCAAAAGCAAGTTAAACGTACCGTTTCGAATAATGTCGAGATGACAATAATGGGCATCAGAAGGGTAGGTCTTTGTTCTCAACAGAAAACTCAGAGGGTCTATTAAAAGTGGAACAACTGCATATATCATGTTCTAATGTTAAAGTATGCGCCCCAGATACACCCCCGAGTACAATCAAGCATTAAACGGTGAGACTGTATCACACAGTTTAGCAGTCTCAGCAGGCAACAGTAGATCATTAATTCGCTAAAGCTGAGTTGTTATTCATGTCATGCCGACCCAGAGACAGAAAGATGCAGTTTAAGTGCTGGTGCACACGTTTATTTAAATAAAAAGAAACTCTGGAACAAACAAACAGGGTACGAGGGCCAAAATAAAAGGTTTAAACAAAAGGTGAAACAATTGTAGGCTGGGCATGTGCCTTCACTACAAAGTAATCCATCCACAAACTCACAGTGTAAACCACTCCTCCATCAAACAAAGGATTGTGCTTCCTTTTTTTATACCTCTGACCACTCCCCACTTAGCATCAATTATCTAACTGGGGAATGGCCACCACTGTGATTGTTGACAGGGACAGATTTAAACCCATCCACCCCCACCCCCCACCCCCACACACACACACACTATTACAGCAGCAGGATTTCTGCCCTGCCACAGTTCTCAATTAACTGCTTCATAATGCTATAGTTTTCATGTTTATGTACATAGGGAAAATATTTATATTTAGGGTATGTTTTGCTTTCTTATAGAAACATATCATATAATACAGGGATCTGTGCCTCTGTCAGCTATTCAGGTTACAAGACTAGCGATGTGCAGTTTGTGAATGGTTTGTTCTTTTTGAATGGTGAATCATAGGAATTTGATCAGAGTCCTATCTGAATTGGTTCTTTGAGTCACCCAATGAGTGAATTGCGTGAGATTCAGAAATGCTGATTCGTTGTAACAAGGAAACCGGATCGTCTATCAACTCGTTGAGAGTTATGAAACTGAACCTTATGTGCCATGCTGTCGTGTGCAAAGGGCTAATGGTTTTGTTTAAAAATAATTTGTATGTTTACCAGATAGTTCATATATTGCAGCAATTCTAAGTATATTAGACACCTTACTGTAAAGCCCGTAACAAAAAAAAAAGTGAGTAAGATCATTTTGTTAAGGTGAGAGAGAGAGAGAGAGAGAGAGAGAGAGAGAGAGAGAGAGAGAGAGAGAGAGAGAGAGAGAGCAAGAGAGAGATTTAGTGCTTAAGCAATATTTAATTGTATTTTGTGTTGTATTTATAAAAAATACATTCAAAATTTGATATGTTGTGTGACTATTGTGATTGTGACGTTTTTCCATTCTAGTGGTGACTGAAATTCAGTTTTAGTGCCTATAAGGGGTTTGCTGTTAATCAATATTATAATATGTGCTTCGGCAACATTTCACTTCATCTTATTTCACATCTTATAGGTGTATGGTAGGGAGGGATGGATCTTCAATTGATTTATTATTTTTCATTTATCTATACATCCTACCCCACTACTTCCAAGTGAAAAAAATATTCTAGAAATTTGTAGAAAATTAATTAAAAGTAAAAACTGAAACAGCTTGGTTGGATAAGTGTCCACCCCCTTGTAATAGCAATCCTAAATTAGCTCAGGTGTAACCAATCGCCTTCAAAATTACACACCAAATTAAGTGGCCTCCACCTGCATTAAGTTGTAGTGATTCACATGATTTCAGGTAAATTCAGCAGTTCCTGTAGGTTCCCTCTGCTGTGTAGTGCATTTCAAAGCAAAGACTCAACCATGAGCACCAAGGCGCTTTCAAAACAACACGGGGACAAAGTTGGTGAAAGGCACTGACCAGGGGATGGCTATAACAAAATATCAAAATCCTTGAATATACCTTTTGGAGCACGGTCAAGACGATTATTAAGAAGTGGAAGGTGTATGGCACCACCAAGACCCTACCTAGATCAGGCCGTCCATCCAAACTGGATGACCGAGCAAGAAGGAGACTGATGAGAGAAGCTACCAAGAGGCCAATGGCAACTTTGCAAGAGCTACATGCTTTTATGGCCAAGACTGGTCAAAGTGTGCATGTGACAACAATATCCCAAGCACTCCACAAATCTGGCCTGTATGGTAGGGTGGCAAGAAGGAAGCCATTACTCAAGAAAGCCACCTTGAATCCCATTTGACTTATGCAAAAAAATACTCAGGAGATTCTGTAGCCATGTGGAAAAAATTTTGTGGTCTGACCAAATGAAAATTGTACTTTTTGGCCTAAATGCAAAGAGCTATGTTTGGCACAAACCCAACACAGCGCATTACCCAAAGAACACCATCCCTACTGTGAAGCATGGTGGTGGCAGCTTCATGTTATGGGGATGTTTCTCATCGGCAGGGACTGGGGCACTTGTCAGGATAGAATAAATAAATAAGAACTGTACCTCACCAAGCTTGAAATACAATTGCTATCTTTTTTTTTATTGGATAGATTGCTGTCTGTGCAATTATATATATATATATATATATATATATATATATATATATAATTGACTTTTTGTATTTTTATAGAGGGCATGGGCAGTATTTACTGTACATAGGCAGAAAAAGAGTGGGGCACTGTACGTTACCGTTACTGTCGCTAATGAGAAATTATGGAAACAAAATTATTTTTATGGGCATGGTTTGTTTTTATGTCATAATTTTATTTTTTTAAAAAGCAGAAATGTTTAATAAAAATGATGTATGTAGTCAAAATGGTATCCCGTCAATTTGTCACGCGCTTTTCATCACCAGCCACAATTCATCACGGACAATAACTCGCTGATTAAGACCACAATATAATATAAAAGCTGTGCTAAAAACAAATAGAGCTCTAAAAAATCATAAATAACAGATCCAGTATGTATTCACTTACAAATTGCATAAGTAAAACCCATAATGTACCCATACAAACTTTTACTAGTTTGTGACCACCCAACTAACAAACAAACAAGAAAAATAAATAAATAACAAGTTTGCTTTTCAAACCTTTATTTTAACACTAGAAGCACAGAAATTCCGAACTATCTACAAGTGCTGCACGGGTCATTTTCACCTGTAGCGTTTTAAACAGCTGTGATATGATAATGTACCCTCCGTGATGAATTATCGCTGGAGATGAATTGTACCTGCTGATGAATTGTTGGTGATGAATTGTTGGTGATGAATTGTCATAGACCCAGTTAAAACATGATGTATACTATACTGTTATTGATATACATCTGTTTGAGTGGTTTTATTAATGTGTATCTGTAATAAAACAAAATAAAATGAAATTTGTGAAAAATAAAACAAAAAATTATTTAAAAAATGTAAATAATTTCACGAGGTTCTAGCAATGACCAATAGCAAACACTCTGCTGGGGCTCACTGCAGAATGCGAAAAGAACTCTCTCAGCCTTTTAAAATCTCATTTATTGCAACATTTCCCAGAATCCCCCCCCCCCCCCCCCCCCATCCCACATGATTCCAGCACTCACTGTCCCGTTGGTCTTTATTATTCTGTGGTTCTGACATTTTTCTTTCCCTTACATGACTAATATTCCGTCTGTGTTCATTCTCAAATGAGACTTTTTTGGTCTTGAGTTATTTGTGGTTCTTTGTGGCATAACCAAAAAACGGTTTTGAAGGGTGAGTGACAGGGGACCTGCCATCACAAACACCAGACACTTGTAGAGGGGCGTTTGTCTGTGGAAACCCAGTTGGTTTGTGAACCCTTTTCTGCAGACCTTTATACCCTGCAGTTTGCACTCAACGTGATATATATTGAATAATATACGTTTTATATAGTGATATCTATGAATATATATAGGAATATAATGTCTATATAGTGTGTGTGTGTGTGACACACTCTAATCACCACACATATCTATAGATATATAGATATATATATACTATATATATATATATTATATATATATATATATATATATATATATATAATCAAATCATTCTAAAAAGCTGTGTATCACAAACATTGCTGTGCTTCTTGATAGAGGTTTTGATTACTTAGAAAGTTCCTGCGTTGATGTGATGTAGGCTTATAACAAAATTACATAAGTCAACAGCATCCACCCATTTGAAACCAATTGAAAACTAGCCTGGGCAGCATTGGTATGGGATATCCAGTGTTTAAATGTAGCAACATTACTCAAAGATCTGGGTTTTTGTTTCTGATTTGCAATTATGTCTACATGTGTTATATATGTGGGGTACAGGGTAAGAGGAGCCAGCCTCTGCCTTGCATTGGTTTGCCTTGTGCTGTCGATTTCTCCACACCTGCAGTGTTTTTTCTGCACTTACTGTAAATTGTGACAAAATGCTTTGGACTTTGAAAAGAACTCATATAAAACCTGAAAAACCACTCCTGAAATACTGTATTTAATGAGTAAGTAGTAACAGGGGTTCTGCACAGTCGTCCTATACGGGTGGTCTTCCAGACAACTACTGTAGCCAACCCAAAATCTGTTTGCACATCCAAGTTTGTTCAACTAGCCAGGATAACAGGATGTTTTCTTATAGCTGCCTAGTATTTGTGAAAATGTGTTGTTTAGACTGTTAAAAATGTACCTAGCATATAGAGAGAGTGATTTTCACTTAAGCCAGAGATATTACTTTCAATCAGACCAGTTAACCGAACAACCGTTTATTTGCATTGCTTTGCATTAATCTTTGCAGCTTGCTGGTATAAGCAGAATATTTCAAACAAATTGCTTAGTAATAGATACTTCCAAAAAAATAAAAAATAAAAAAGAGCAGGCTCAGAGAGTTGGCAGCTCATATTCTGACTGGCTGCTGGCCAGCTCATCCACTTGAATGCCGTATTCATGTGTCACTTGCAAACATGTTTAAATATTAGCGACTGTTTACTTCACATTTTCAATATTTTCTTTCTGAACTAAGGGTTTCTTATAGTACAGTAAGTGAGTACAGATCCTGATTATTTAATTCAGTCCAGACATCCAGAAAATGTTGTACACTGTGCAGATTTTTATTTGCTCAACCCAATGGAATAAGCATATTGGATCTCAGCAGGAGACATTTCTGTTACGCTCCTGTGCAGCTGGGCAGGCTTGAAGCACAGACAGACACAGACCAACAGGCATGGGAACAAACAAACAGACAGTTAGACACAGTGATCTTTGTCATCGGGAGAGCTATAGTATTTTCAGTATTGCTTCATACTATAGTAATATATATGGTTTCATATCTCCCCACCCTCAGCTGGCTTAGAGGTTTATATAGGGTGGAAACACACCACAGAAGAAAATAACACAAGTGCTTGCAATGCAGGAGGTGCTGGAACTGATCTCTCTTACGTTGGCTAATGTCATTCTGCTCACTCCACTGGTTCAGGACAGTGAAAGTACTATGACTTGATTTTTCATACACCCTCTTATTCTCTGGATACACAGCTGTTTTTTCTACAGACCCACGTTAACAACACATGTGTGTCTACTTGTCTTAAGAAAGGGGTTGATTTGATGATTCTATACCCCTTGGGGTAAGCCACAGCAGCATTTTTTAAGGGCATTACAGATCAGTTTTAAATCTCGTTCAGATCCAAGTGGATTAATGGCAAATTAAAAGAAAATCCAGATATGACTTATCCTGGCAGCATATATGTTGATTAAATCAGCCCCTTAATTTTTTATAATGTATCTGACTAGTTCATGTAGCAGCTTTAAAAACAAGCACTTTTCCCCATAATATAAAGATATCATTACAGCCTGCAACCAAAAATGTGGGATTTTCCTTAAAGTGCTTGCCATTTACACACCCCCAGGCTGTGTTGATAGCCATTGCATTGCAAGTTAAACCAAGGCTACTTGAACATTTTATTGCAATATTCAAATTGCATTTTGAAATCTAACATGCAATATTGTACTACTATTATGGCTTCTGGTAGACTTTTGCAATATAATTTTACAGTTTCTTTGATTAAAAGATGATAAATAAAATACCTATATTTTGTTCATAAAGTGTATTTTTTTTGTATTATTATGTCTCAATCCTGAAATTCTAGGTAAACTTTTGACCATAGCTGTGTATATAATTCATATATATATATTTTTTTTTCTTTTTTTTTTCCTGATTTACGACTTTGGTTTGTGCCTGTTATTTTACGAATGTCTCTCACATGCCGTAGATTCAACTAGCTGTTCGGATGTGAAATATCCTGATAAAATGTTTACAGGCTTTTAGTTTGTTTAAAATAAAGCACCTTAAAATATAAAAGAAACCAAAAAATATATATTTAATAATAGTCAATATTAAATAACATTGGCAATAAATATATTTGGTTTTGGTTTCTTTTATATGTTAAGGTGCTTTATTAATGAAGTAAGCAGGGAAACAAATAATTGCAGAGTTCTTTAATTAAAAGATAAACTGAAATCTTTTCTTATCAGTAATTAACTATGTAGTGCGGAGACAACTGAAATACACTGAAAAATATTTACTTGCATAACTTACTGTATGTACTGTACATAGAGTCAAACAAACGTTTTCTGCGATATTCTTAAATAACATGCTTTTGGGATATTCATTTGTTAAGTGTGTTCCATGGTGTCCTTTGTGTTCATTGCCAGCTGCATTTTGACAGGATGTAAGGTGGGTCTTACAAGGACGGTTTACTTGGCGTCATTGACCAGGTGCTGTGATGTTTGGCATTAGCATTGGCAGGCTTGAAGCACAGACAGACACAGACCAACAGACATGGGCACAAATAAACAGACAGTTAGACACAGTGATCTTTGTCATCGGGAGAGCTATAGTATTTTCAGTATTGCTTCATACTATAGTAATATATATGGTTTCATATCTCCTATCCCTCAGCTGGCTTAGAGGTTTATATAGGGTGGAAACCTTGAAAGTTACACACCACGGAAGAAAATAACAGGAGTGCTTTCAATGCAGAAGGTGCTGGCACTGATCTCTGTTATGTTGGCTAATGTCAATCTGCTCACTCCACTGGTTCAGGACAGTGAAAGTACTATGACTTGATTTTTCATACACCCTCTTATTCTCTGGATACACAGTTGTTTTTTCTACAGACCCAGGATAACAACACATGTGTGTCTACTTGTCTTAAGACAAAAAAGTGGTTGATTTGATCATTCTATACCCCACTGGGGTAAGCCATAACAGCATTTTTTAAGGGCATTATAGATCATTACAGATGTGTTCCGTGGTATCCTTTGTGTTCATCGTCAGATACATTTTGACAGGATGTAAGGTAGATCTTACAATGACGGTCATGAAAAGGTGCTGTGATGTTTGGCCTTAGCATTGGAAGATAAGAGCAACATGAACAACAGGTTGCCACCAATGCCAGCAATATATGACACACAAGAAACAACATTCCTCTGTCCAGGGGAGCAACCACCAAGAAATGAAACCAAAACTTGTCTAGGACAACTGGAAGCTGCTAGAGACTGGAAAATGCTGGCAGATGTTGGACAACGGTTTATTTTCCCAACTGATATTGCCACCACTAACCTTTGAGATGATTTTGTCTTGTGGTCTGGATCAACACGCCTTGTTCACCTGGTAGAGTTAACAATGCCATGGGAGGATACTGTAGATGAGGCTTATGAGAGGAAGAAATGTTGGTATGCTCAACTAGTTGCTGAAGCAGAACAGCAAGGTTGGAGAGTCCAGGTTTACCCAATGGAGGTGGGTTGTAGAGGATTTGTACCACACTCCACAACCCGGTTTCTCAGAGACATCGGATTCAGCGGTCAAGAGTTGCAACGCACAGTGAAGAACTTATATGAAGCAGCAGAGAGGAGCAGCAACTGGCTCTGTTTGAGAGAAAAAAAAAAGTCGATGTAAAGAAGGTAAGTAAGTTAGGCTGAGTTGAGTGGGGTACGGAGGGGGGTGATGCTGGGATGCCAGAATCACTGTCAAGCCCTCTTAAGGTGTCATGGGCTAGTAGACGAAACATCAAGAATGGAAGGTGCCCACTTGAAGACCCCAGAGAAGTACCCTACTTGGCACAGTCCAGACGGCTGTCATGCTGATGCACTAGGGAGGCCGCACTGTGGTTGATCCCTGGAGCCAGCATTGCAGCCGTTGTGTGTGCTGATGCGGCAGGGATGCAAAATAGGCTGATCTCTGGAGCCAGCATAACACTTCAGGCATTAACACCAGGCAGAAGGGTATCTACATCATCAGATGGAAGTAAAGATGGATCACATTAGTTTACAGTAAAATAAGCTATGTCTTGCTTGGTTCTTAATCTTGGCGAGAGCTGAGTCCAATATCAGCATGAAATGGTTAACACCTACTGTCATGTAATGGAAATCATAGAATTAGTTTTGCTTATGATTGTAACAAATGCATGTGTATTGCAGGTGAGGTTTTGAGATGTGCATGTATTTTTTTTTTTAATATAAACGCTTTCATACTAACTTTTGCACTTGTATGTTTCCATATTAACTAAATCGAGTTATTAATTCAATTGGTTTATCTTGCTGCATAATTGATTTATTAAAATGTTTGGATATACTGTTATTTGATTGATTACTGTCTTGTTAGAATATGTTTTTTTGAGGATTCAGATTTTGCTGTTGATTTATTTATTTTCAAAATGTTTTCTTTAGGTTGTGCTGCAGCAGTGTTATGCTTTTTTGTGGGGGGGGGGGGGGGGGGTTACTTCACAGTCTTGCACCAGGGCCCAGTAAATCCTAGCACCAGCACTGGTCCTAGTGAATTTATTTTGTTAGTTATTTCTTTCCATGTTTTAATTAAATAATATTATTTTTTTTTTTTTTTTTTTTTTTTTTTTTTTTTCCGTTTCACTATCAAGTCAATTTCGTTTTTGTGGAAATTTGGCCGGTGCCACAGTTGCATCAAGGTCAGAGTCTGCAGAAGCCGTAGATCGATCCTAATATATTTCCTACTACTTTATATATTATTTATTTATTTGATTTATTTGTTTCTTTTACTTTATTTCATTTCATAATGTCATTTTTCATTCCATTAAAAATATTTTTAATTATACTCCCCTCCTTGCTTCATTAGTTTCCATCACTACTTGGCTTCTCTGTGTAAAGCAGGTGGATAAGGTTGTGTGTAGCTAGTGCGGTATTATGGAGATCATACTCAGGAATTGTTAGTAACCCTAAAAGGTGCTTTAAAATTGTGCTGTAGTGCTCAGTGCAGGGGTCAAACATTTGTACACAGCATGAGATAAACTGGATTTTCTTAACTGTGGTCCTTGTGCATGGTTTAAAAATGATATTATGTTTTGGAGTTAGATAGCCTCTCCTTGTGTCTTTTGCTTAACAAAGGCCTTACATGTTTGCTTATAAACCTTTTTTTTTTTTTTTTTTTTAAGGATTGCAGAGACCTGATAAAGGCCAGCCAATTGCATCTGTTAAATTCCAAGGTTGTTTCTGCGATATACTTTTACCAAAGTAATTAAGATTAGTGCCATTGATAATATCTGAAATCATCTTAACTTACTTCACTTTCCATGAGTTTTTAAATAGGACAATTATAGCCCCAGTGTAGTTATCAATGGATCAGTGGATCAAGTTTGCAGAAAATGGACTTTGAAAATGAAAGGCCTCATTATACAAAACAGACCTCATTTCCCAATGCTTAAATACTTGATAATGTGAACGGATTGCACTGCTGAGGTCTATCACAACTCTTCAGAGCTTTTATTGTTGTTAGGTTGTTCTGCTTGTACAGTACAAGGCAAACTCCAGCTGACTACATTGTAGATCAGATTGTGTTACAACTGCTCCAACAGGTGTATTATTAAATCAATCCAAAAGCTGTGAATAAAAAAATATATAGTAACGTTTGTATTTAAGGTAAGCATTAAGTTTATTGTAAGTTGCTCCTGGTTGAATAATTGTTCCATCCAGATTAAGCAAAGATGTGCATTGTAATATTAATAATAATATTGAAGGCATTTTAGTTGAATGCTGAATGCATCTTATGTTAGAATGTACATTTGTTTTGCCCAACTTTGATTATATGAATAAAGACACAAGCATAGGCTGAAACAGGAATATAACTATAAACATTAATGTTATCCATAACATAGGATATACAATGTAAGAAGTCTGCAACAGAAAAGACTTTGACAAAGTCGAAAACGTCTTTGTTTTACACAAATATTCTGAAAGTGGTCGGGGGGAATTACTTGAAAACAGAATGAAAAATGACAATTGAAAGATAATCATTCCCATATGCAATATGTCTAATAAATTGAACACATTATTGATAACCAAAGAAGTGACAGGAAACAAGTTAAGTCTGTCTTGGATTGGGGAAAAATGTCCCCTTTTGTATTATTAAAACAAATGCTATAACCTATAATTCCAGGTCTTGCTTAAATTTTGCTGAGGCAATGAGTAATTATATTTTCTTCAAAAGCATATTGCCTTCAGGAGTTAAATGGAATATACCCAATTCAAATCTGTAAATCACTCAGGCTTGATGGGTTACAGTCATGGTTTTTATTTCCGTTAAAAAGAGCAGCTGATGTTGCAAAAACATTTTTTTCTACATTCAAATTACTTTTCCGGACAGATACAGGAAATTGTTCTTTAACCCTTTAAGGACCCAGCTTTTTGGCCTGTCCATTTTTGCTTGGGCCTTAAAGATCTCCAGGTTTTGTTAAAACCTCATTGATGCTCGTTCTTGACGGTTGACTTGGGATTCGTTTTTGTCGGTAAATCCCAGTATATAACGACAAGTTATCTTGTTGGCACCTGTAGCTGCAAATGGTTTAAATGAGTTCATTTCTTTAGCATTTTTTTTAACTCGTTGGTTGACCTGCCTTTTGAAGGTTGATTTCAGTTCAAGATTTAGAAAGCTCAAAGCTTTTTACAAGAACGAGGGTGTGGGCATTTTCTTCAAAGTCCTTTCCTTAACTCTATCCCTATGGACATGGTTGTAACAACTTGTAACATTAATATATATGGATCTTCAATTGATTTATTATTTACAGTGGTTATAGAAAGTCTACACCCCCTTCTGAAATTGTCACCTTTTGTTGCCTTATAGCCTGGAATTAAAATGCTTTAAAATTGTTTTTTTTCATTTATCTACACATCCTACCCCACAACTTCCAAGTGAAAAAAATATTCTATAAATTTGTAGAAAATTAATTAAAAATAAAAACTGAAATATCTTGGTTGGATAAGTGTCCACCCCCCTTATAACAGTAATCCTAAATTAGCTCAGGTGTAACCAATTGCCTTCAAAATCACAAATCAAGTTAAGTGTCCTCAACCTGTGTTAAATTGTAGCGATTCACATGATTTCAGGATAAATTCAACAGTTCCTGTAGGTTCCCTCTGCTGGGTAGTCCATTTCAAAGTAAAGACTCAACCGTGAGCAACAAGGCACTTTCAAAAGAACTCCGGGACAAAGTTGTTGAAAGGCACAGATCAGGGGATGGGTATAAAAAAATATCAAAGACCTTGAATATCCCTTGGAGCATGGTCAAGATGATTATACAGAAGTGGAAGATGTATGGCACTGTGGCAAAGTGCCATCAACCTGTGTGTATTTTGTGTTATATGCTGTGTGTTAATATTGGTGTATAGTCATTTGTAAACAGGATATAAACGGGTCTGTGTAACACAAGTGTTTAAAATGTATATTTGTATTTAGGCACAAGGATTGCACAGCACTTCACGTGCAAGTAAAAAGTAAAAATATGTGAGCACAGGGAATTGCACTTTATTAATTCACGTGCAGTTGTACCGCGACTCCAATTGAATGATTGATTAGCAATCAAGTCTTGGTACAGCTGCATAAAAGCTGCATGTTTTCACTCACACAGGGTTGTGTGTTTGGTGAGTGGAGAACGGGATTGGAGACGGAGGTAATAATACAAATGATAACGTAAAGTAAAATAGAAGCTCACCGTGTTTGTCTGTGTCATTCGTTTTTGTTTGTCTCTTTGTTTTGGCTGCCAGTGCCGTGTCCTGTTGTCTTGTTTTATTTTATAATAATAAACCACTCAGCAGCGCATCCATTTATCATTTCCTTTCGCAGTACTGTGTGTTTCTTCTGGTCTGACGTCCCCACTACAGCCGTCTTTGTCACAGGCACCACTAAGACCCTGCCTAGATCAGGCCATCCCTCCAAACTGGATGACCGAACAAGAAAGAGACTGATCAGAGAGGCTACCAAGAGGCTAATGTCAAGAGCAACAGGTTTTTATGGCCAAAACTGGTCAAAGTGTTCATGTGACAACCATATCCCAAGCACTCCACAAATCTGGCCTGTATGGTAGTGTGGCAAGAAGGAAGCCATTGCTCAAGAAAGCCCACCTTGAATCCCATTTGAAATAATCAAAAAAACACCCAGGAGATTCTGTAGCCATGTTGGAAAAAGTTTTGTGGTCTGACGAAACTAAAATGGAACTTTTTGGCCTAAATGCAAAGCGTTATGTTCGGCGCAAACAAAAAGGTAAATGTCATTGAGTGGCCCAGTCAGAGCCCTGACTTTGTGGCATGAATTGAAGATTGCTGTCCATTAATGCTCCCTAAGAAACTTGACAGAGCTTGAACAGTTTTGTGAAGAAGAATGGTCAAATATTGCCAAATCTAGGTGTGCAAAGTTGGTAGAGACCTATCCTAACAGACTCACAGCTGTAATTGCTGCCAAAGGTGCTTCCACCAAGTATTAACTCAGGAGGGTGGAGACTTATCCAATTATGATGTTTCAGTTTTGTATTTTTAAAAAAAATCCTCATCTAAATGGATGAAACTCTGAGGCACTGACACAACAAAATGTGAATAAAGTTCAAGGAGGTGTAGACTTTCTATAGGCACTGTATATCTAAGAAGAAAATAAAAACAACTTGAAAATTGGAGATATTTACTATTTCATAATGACAAATGACAAATAAACTGCATAATGATATCCAGGTTTACTGACTAATTAACTTTTGAAAAAAAAAAACACTTTCTGACGATTACAGTGAGGTGGTTTGAAAAAGGTCTCTGCCCCACTAACTGAATTAGTATAATCTCTAGAAAGAATCTTAGTATTGAGTTTTTCTTTGTCTTAGTATTGCAAAGCAATGTGTAGATGGGACGTTTGCAATTCCTTAAAGTGTGACATAACGTATTTATCAACACTCCTACTTTACTTTTATAGCATATTTTAAAGAATTGTAGGATTTTTCTTTTTTTTACTAAGAAAACTGGAACAAGTATTGTCACCAAAAGGTTTTCTAGAACCTGTTATTTACTGTACCAATATATATATAGATATATATATATATAATATATATATATATATATATATATATATATTATATATATATAATATATTATACTCCAAGCCACAGAGTTCGGTTTCTCATAAAAAGGTTGCCACAGAGTATCTTTTTTTCATACAAAAGACCATAACTCTCTAAAAATATATGAAGCATTTAGGCACAGAACTTCCTGAGCTTTTCAAAGATTGATCATTAGGATTTCAGGAGCTGTATAATGTTTTGACTTGAAATATGATATCCTTAACAAAACAAAAAAAAAAAAAACAGCATTTCTTGCCATGTGAAGATAGATGCCATCAGTAGTGCTGGAAAATATTCTTCCAATCCAAAACCAACAAGAATCAGTGCTGAGGAAATGTATATTTCATACGGACTAAAAACCTGAGCCCAGAGGTAGTAAAGAAATGAATAATTCCTTGATTCGGGAAGCTGACAGGTCAGGATTTGGTGCTACTTCTGTGAGCCTCCTGCTATTCAACAGTGTTCTCTTTCGTCTCAATGATTTGATGGGATGATGTTCTCTCCCAGTGTGAAGCTCTAGTAAATACTCTGACATGATGTATCGCCCAGCCTGTAGACCCTCATTATGGCATCAAGCAGTGCTGGTGGCCACCATTGAGACTGAACGGTTTCACACTTAACTGCGTGCCATTGCGAGGAACGGAAATTCTAACAATCAGGCTTTGAGACCTGGGACCTTGCAGGGGGATGTGATTTTTCACAGCAGAGCCAAACACTTGGCCAGTGGTTAAGATGTCTGGCTTTAGCAGGCTTCATAATAATTTAAGTCTTTCTATTCATATTTGGTCAATAGCTTTTGGTGCTCCCAAGGAAAAGGTCATCCAGATTTGCAGATCCTAATTCCACCGCTCCCCTCTTTTCTCTCCTTAATCCTGTCTCTTTTTTTGTGGCCTGCTTGTACAGCCTCTTCAGTGTACAGCATTTGTGTTGAAAAGCAGTACCGTCCTGTTAAATTGTTTTAATAGGTGTTTGTTTAACCTTTTAATTTGGAAGTGACAGGCTTTAAACGATAAAGGATCCCATAGTCCTAATTGTGAGAATTGATATTAATTTTACTAAATGTTTTTCAGATGCCAGTCTTTAATTACCCTATTTGTTAGAAAGGAGGAAAACTCATTTTTGTATTTAGAGTTACAAAGTGATGGACTTTTGTCCTTTCAAAAAACAAATGTTAAATATTGTTTTGCACTGATTTGACAACCCATTTGTTCTTCTTATGATTTCTTGAAGTTTTTTGTGGTATATTATATAACCCAAAAGTAATGTAAATGACTTCAAATTGAATATCTAAAATAAACAAATGTAATTAGCATGGCTACAAAGTTTTCATTCTCAGTTTCATGAAAATACTATGAAGCAGCTCCTATTAATGTCAACGTAAGATTGCTGTACAATGTTACAACTTACTCCCTTCCACCATTATCAGTTGTCGTTTTTCCAGAATACAAAACCAGTCCCACTTTGAACCTCATCCATCAACTAGCTATAAGATTTAATGTTTCCTTTGCTTCTTGGCCAGTTTCTTTTGTAACTGTAATTACAGCTTATGTGCAATTTTACTGAGTAGTACTTAGCTGCGTAATTAAGGGTGCACGTTGGCTGCTTGTGTTCACGTTAATGCACAGTGTGACAGAGAGCATGCAAGTCAAGTAGAACTCCAGCTGCAGCTTGGTTTATTTTTGCTACAAAAAGCCTGGGTTTCCAGTTCTGTTAGGCCAGGGTGTTAACACTGACAAAATAGTAAGATATTTAAATAAATGCTGGAGTTCCCTTTAATCTTGGATTTGTTATTGACGTTTGTATTGACTGAAGTGAGAGTTATTGTGTCTGGCCAGTCTCAAAGAAGATGACCTGTTCCCACACTGAGAGACATTAGACACTTGCATTTCCATACACATGAAACTTGCCGACTATCACTCCTATTAATGCCACACTGTGCTTTTTACGGTCTCATTGAAATGTCCCAGACAATATAAAGAGTCAATGGGGACAAGCGCCTGAATATATCACTTTGGTTATTATCACATTTTGGTTAATAGCAAGCACATGTTTCAGGCATGCAGCGAATTTCCACCCCATTTAATATTACAGTTGGAAGTAAAAGCACACAATTAGAAGGTTTCCATGCAGTTGCTGTACAGCATTGAAAAGTTAGGAATGTGAAGTGTGATAGCACAATGTAGCATACATACCAGTACATATATTTATTTACAGTTTCCTTATGATCATTAATTATTACATTGTGCAGTACACCATGTACAGTATAGTACAGTGTTTGTTAAAAAAAAAAAAAAAAAAAAAGTATTGTAATGCTTATTTCACCATGTAATTGATGAATTAGTCAGCATAGCTTACCACAAATGCTCTGTCCCATAGGTCTGTCATTGATGTACTGGTACCACAGTGATAACACATGTATTTTTTTTTTGTGCAAATGTTGGTTTAAAATTAATTGTGTTGTCATTTCTGGTAAAACTGTGTAAATACTTTGGAATTATAATAAGAACTTAACTTTACATGAAAAAAATGAAGAATGTAGTTATAAATGAATTAATTATAACAATTTTTAGGAGAACATCACTAAGAAATATTTCTACAAATGGTTTAAATCTTAATTACTAGGGAAAGTAACTAAAGCTAAGTCATTTGATCATATTTTTTAAATCAACTTTAATTACCTTCAATTACCAATAATTACTCAAATTATTTTGTGTTCATTCTAGCATTTAAAAGCATGTTAAAAACTTGTTACACATCAAGCTACAGGTCATTTTTTTCAGTTCAGTTGGCTATATATAAAATACTAAACCACTGTTGTATTTATCACTTTCTGTTGAGTCTTTTCAGTTCATGAGGCATTACCTTATATACAGTATGAGCATGGAAATGTATCCCTAGAGATGACAGTGTGAGCTAAAAGTTTATCAGGAACATGGGAATTAAGAGCAGACAACGAAAGTCATTCCAGGGCCAACATACGTATATGCCTGAATGATAATGGAAAAATTTCGGTTTCTTGAAAGGAGAAAAAAAAAAAAAAAAAAAAAAAAATTTGTTCCAAAATAATCAGTATCCAAGTAGAAAGAAAAGTAAAATGCTAGAAGAGCAGGTGTTAATCTATTTCCTTGGGGTTTAGTGTAATGCTATGGTTTATGGTCATTTTATTGTATTTTCCCCTAAATCACTGTTTCAAGACACAAGAGGCGTCATATGGTGCTTGGCCAAAAAATGCAAAATACTGCTTGAGGGATTTTCTTTTTTCCCAAAGTGTGTATTGGTTCTGTAAAACAGAAAGTAGAATTATAACTACTTTACAGAGCTTTCTTAGACAGGTTTTTGCAATTATTGTATAATGTCATGAGGTGTCATACAATATTAATAGCATATAGACTCATGGATATTGAAATGTACAGGAACATTAATTCAGTAATATTGTATGAGTAACTCTCACATTAATGAACTCCATAGATCACTTGTCCTCTGGCATAGATCTCAATTTAGGCAATTAGCCACAGACTTAATCTGCTCAACACTGGTGGTATAATGATAATTTCTCCCACCTGTAGACACCACAGACAGACTTGGATGTTGCAGTTCTATAGTTAATCAATGATAACAGTAACCAGATGACTGTTCCAAAGCGTGTAGGGTTAGCCAAATTGAATGTTAGCATATAGTGGGGTCTTGGTAACTCACGGCCCCCAATAAAATCAACCCTGATTTTTGAGTAGAGTTATCTTTCCTTGAACTTTCTAAAGGTGTGCAGTGTTATACGCTCTAAGCATGGGCCTCTGCCAGGTATGAGTTTCTTTACCTAAAAGATACAGACAAGTAAGATGTATGTACTTTAAGCAAACTAATAATCTTACAAACAATTTCTTTATCTGCGTCTGTTTATCTATCTGTAAATTAAGCTAAGACGGGTATAACAGAGTGCCAATTGGCACTTAATTTCTGCTTTTGGCACCAGGCCCCTGCATGATTAAAAAGTGGCAAACAAGCTCAGTCGGTATAAGTGGCTCATTTTTATGAAGGTTTAATTAATGCAGGCTCTGGACCAATGTATTAACAGAGTCAGGCTCCACAGCTCAGGAAAGACATTCTGATGTTTGTACAGCCCTTGCTGCTGCTAGGTCCATCTCCTTAAAGGAAGCAAGAAGCTCATGTACATCAGCTAGGAAAGAATTTCTTAGTTTGTAATGTATGACGTAGAGATTCAGATACTATCCTGTTATAAACATAATTATAAGCCTCACAGATCGTCTCAGCCAATCAGGAGCTGTGGTTATCCTGCGGTAGATACCTTCTCTATGCCAACAGGTTTGTTCATCCTTTTTTGCCATAAGGTAACATTTATAAAAAAGATGTTGTCTTGGGAACAGTATGCTACAGTTTGCACAGTAAAGTTGATCTTATTCTGTATTCCTAATGCACATGTTATCATGATTTGCACTGTGCTTGACCACACTTCTCCGTGCTTTAGTTTTACTGTGCTAAAACTTGCCTTTGTTTTTATCTTTACTTCTTATAAAGGGTGCACCATGCTAATGCATAACAAATGTGGTTTTGTAAGGTTGCGGATAATTATTTGTATGTATTAAATGACTGCAGTAAAATATTGGAGATCTCCTGAGTGCTTGTCTTGTCACATGCAATGCCTTTGCAGATCTATTTAAATGGAGTTGTTGCATTGCCTGTATCATATAACTGGAAACTCTGTCTTTGTTTCTCTTTGTCCTTTCGCAGTTCAGCATGCTGGTTTAATTATCAAATAAAAAAAGCAGTTCCAATTTGAATAATAGCACATGTTTGATTTTGGAAGAGTTTGTCCTTTAAATTGCCAAAATGTGCAACTTTAAAGAGAACCTGTCAGTAGTGTCATAACATAAATGCATCTGTTGCCTGTTCCAGTTATCTTTTAGCATTCTGTTTATAAAATGCACCATCTGAGCATGGTAAAACACATTAACAAATCTCATGCCCCTATGCTGATAACACCGTGTAACAATTTTTAACATTTTTTTGTTCCTGGGTAGTAAGTGTTATTTCCTAATTGCTTATGCCTCAAAAGTATAGAAAATGGCTATTATTCCCTACAAACTTTGCTATTTCAAAATATCACTATTTCCAATGGGAAAACGGGAAAATGTGTGTCTTTTTGTTCACATAAAGTCAGAAAAAAACAACATATGAATCCAAATTAACATGTATTTATACTAAAGTAATACAAAAACGACTACAAAAGATTTAGAAGTGAGTAGTTTTTCGAGATTTACGATTATACTGTATTTACCCATTCTCATTGGAAATAGTGATATTTTGAAATATCACTGTCTTGGTCACAAAAACAAAGTTTGTGGGGAATAATAGCCATTTTCTATACTTTTGAGGCATAAGCAATTAGGAAATAACACTTACTACCCAGGAACAAAAATTGTGTCACATAGTGTAATGCATAGCGTTTAACTGATTTCAAATTCCAGTTCTACTTCTGTTTGTCTGCCCTAATGGCTGGTAGTTTATTTAAAGGCATTCTATATAATTCAAATGTTTTTCCCCTGGATGGCATGGTAGGTAGACTGATCGAAAATAGTAATTTGTTATGCAGTGACACCTAGTGGTAAGGAGAATTACTTTGGATACTTATTTATAAACTCCATGTAGATGCACAAAATACACCCTAACAATCAAAAAGAAAAAAAGACATGTACTGTAAGTCAGTTTTGAAGGCTGGTTAACATTTTCTGGTAACTGTAGGGGATTTGCTGTAAATTCCAGCTGTAACCAGCACGGGTTTCTGCTGGTCAGAGTTGGTAGTTGTGCTGTTTTTGAGCTGGTCATGCTGGTTCAAGATACTATAATGCTGGATGAAAGAAATGGTTATTGTATCAGAAAGAAAATGGATAAGAATTGACAAGGAAAATAAAATACATAAACATAATTCAATATGCATTATACACAATTAATCTAGTGATTGTGACCCACATTAAAGCATAGAAGTAAAATATTTACTTGAGTACTGTACTAAAACATAGTAACATTCTTTATAACATGCATATCAATTAAAATCCACAAATCAAATCAGCCAAGCGTGTCTACTGAGATACAGAATGTCCCCTGTCTGGAAAAGCATTTAAACAGTCCAGTTAAACACTTAACAATATATATTTTTAAGACCAGAATACTACAGAGTTTGGATATTTAAAACAATGGTCAAAACCGCAATCCACACACATTAGTTGTTGGCCTGTGTAACAGGCAGTGTTGTGTGATACCCTGCCATTACGGATTCTGTCCTGTCCTCTGTTCGTGAGATGAGATGAGGTTAAAAGCTCTACAACTAGGGCGGGCGGCCCTCTGCTCTCACCAGTCTGCCTATGGAGAGCACTACTCACCATTTTCAACTAGCTGTAAAACTGAATAAGAATCAGTAAAGCACAATTTGTCTGCATTTTTTATATTCTTAAATACTCTCAAATTAAATATGTATCACAATACACATACATAAGTATATCTTGTCTGTATTCCCTTTAAAAACAACCTTTTCAGAAAATATCACCATCTCAAGCATTTTGAAACTAGTAGAAATTGAATACAAATATTAATTCATATTCAAAAACACACATTTACATATAATATAGTAATTATAGCAAACATGTGTATAGAAAAGATGGCTTTCATCTCAGTGCTGAGGGCAAAATTTGAATTTTTGATTTTCTTTCTTAATTTTTTTTTTACCATTATTTACTTTCCTTTTATTTCTATGTTATACAATTTTTTATTTATCTATTTATTCATTGGGGGGGTGGGGGGGTACAACTGCCACCTTTAATTTATTTTAATTTTTAATTATTTGTTTCATTTTTATAATTGAATTTTATTATGTTTTTTTTTTTTTTTTACTCCCTTGTCATATTAAAGTGCTGTAATTCAGTTTACAAAGATGCTGTCAATTTTATACAAAATGTTCCCGTGTAAAATAAACACTGTGTAGCGCCACATAAGCATGTATGACCACATAAAAATGTTAATCTTAATACTACAAAATTAGATTTTTCCTACGTTTGCAGTGTGATACAATTTTGAATAAAGGTATCCCACATAGCTTCCATGTTTAATTGTTTAATTATTATTAACATTACATTTTTGTCAAGCATACGTTGTGCACAAGGTGATTTGAAGAGCTGGATCATATTAATGTATGAGTGTTGCTAATTTTAAATGTATGAAAATAGATTTTTTTAAGTTTTATTATTATTATTATTATTATTATTATTATTATTATTATTATTATTATAGTGACTCTCATTAACCAAAGAACATAAATAAAGGTGAGCTTTATGAAGCCCGCATGCTTATTTGATAGATTAGATTAACAGGAGTCTTAGGAAATGATATTTAGAACTAGCACATTTACAATTTCAGTGACATTGATTGATCAAAATAGTTAGGCCTACCAAGTTTTTATTCTATAATGTAATATGTTGCTTTTGTGGATTTTTAACACCGTCCTACACTGGTTTTTATTTATTTATTTATTTTTTAATGATACTCACAGTATATTTTTTATTTTCTTAATAATATAATTAAGGCAAATTTTCTTTAAAATTCACGGCAGTGTCATGGGTAAAGTATCGTATTTCACGGAATGTGCACGGAAATATGTTATACATTAAGTGTACAGATTTTTTTTTTTTAAACTGCAAATATACAGATAAATGCACTCACATCAACATCAACATCAAAGTTATTCAAGCACTTTACAATAGGTTGTGAAATGGTGTTGTAATTAACAGCCTGTAGCTAAAGTGTAGGTGCAAGGTTCTAGTTCTAGTACATCAAATGCATGTTCACCATTTGCAAAACAAATACAATGTGTGACCCATACTGATGTTGTGCATCAGTCGACTCGTCAGTGTGACCATTGACAAGCAACCAGACTGTTTTACCAATTCCGTAATCTCCTGATTGTGATACTCTGCAACGTAATGTAAGTACTGTACTGTATTCACGTCTCAGCTGGGCTGATGAAGGAATTGATCCACCATTTGCTACACTGTCTGAAGAATTTCTGTAGCTTTTGGTTAACAAACACCTCTGTAAGGTCAAAATGTAATAACTGGACTTTTGGAATATGGAAGTCACCGTTTTTGGTTTCTTTGTAAGTAAAGCAGTCGCAGTGTTGCGCTGGAATATCACGGACATTTGCAGAGCTTTTTGAGATGTTATAGTAATAAAATGAAGACTTGGATCCGAGTTTGGTGATAAAATGAATGATCAGGAGAGGATTTATCAGTATGCACGCCTATAAAGAGGTATGTGAAAAATATAACGAACAAGGGGTGGGGCTTGGCTGGAGATACAGTACTGAGTGTCCTTTTGCAATTCAATGCCTTTTAAACTTGTTTTACTGAAAAATATTTTAAACAGCGCATGTAAAATAAACAGACCGGGTGAAATTAATTTGGACCTGCACTGCAAAGGGTTAAACAAATAACCTTTTCACTTGTGGGGGATGCTTATAGTTTATCTGAACAGTGCAAGATATCTGAATGGAGCAATGTTATTGAGCTGTACTTGTCTTGGTTTGTTGTTATTGAAAGATGCTGTGTCTGCGCTCCAGTCTAGCTGACTGGCAGTGATCCGTAGTTGCAGCTACAGGATTGGTTGCTTTCAGTGATGCAAAGTATTGATTGAATGTGAATTACGCTTGAAAATGTCGAGAAGAAAAAGTAAGTACTTGTGCGGATTGATTTTAAATTTGATAATATTGTGTATTAACGCCTGCTATAGCTGGAAGCTGATGATACTGAATCGTTTTCTAATTTCACTTAAAAATATGATAAAAAAATAATACCGGTGACGTCTCTTTGACATGAAGTTATGACCCATTGATGACCCACATATGACAGCTGCAGTTGTTTCCTATAATATATAGCACAAAACACAAAAATACCCCTGTTTATTTTTGTTTTTCGTTCCTACTGATCATAACCTCCTACTGCTGCAGTTGTTGTGTAAATGTTGGCTTCTAGAACATCAAAGAGGACAGAAGTAGCAGGAATGTAAACAAGGTCTGCCTTTCAATGAAGTTGTGCTTGGAGACCCAGAACAGAGACATAAAAAACATTCTAGTATACAATAAAAAAAATTACAGGCACTAGAGCCAAATTTATGCATGTTTTAGGTACTGTATAGTAAGATAAGTAACTTGATTAATTATTGCAAGCTATGCATGCTAACTGATAATGTTTCTTTTTTTTGTAGGTTTCATTGGAGATTATGTCAGAAGAAAAGCAGTCCACCTTCAGTGACATGTGCACAGCGATGATTGGATTACAAAAAACTGAGCCTTGATGTGTCCTGAAATGCCTGTATTGTTTGTAAGGAGCGAAGTACCATGCCTCTGAGGGGACACAGGATGTGTTAATGCAGCACTGCTAAGGGTACGGCCGACCCCTGGTCCGCTTGTTGGATATCATGACGGGAGAGCATGTTTATGCCATCAAAGATTCTGACACAGATTCCAAACAACAGGACAAGGAGGCCTTATTTGAACAATTCAGTGACAAAGCCTCGGGGGACTATAAAAGCAGCCTGTCCCAGAACTCCAGTGCCAGCCCAGAGGGCAAGGCTGCTAATGGGGCGAAATTCTGCGTGAAGGAGAAGGACTCTTACCCTCAGAGAGAGGCTGTGATTAGGCCTCGTCAAACAGGAAAGATTGATTTTAAGTCCCTTCAGAATAGGCCAAAGTTTACCAGTGATAGAACATGGCCAAGTGGCAAAGGCAGCCCACAGTCCCCTACTGGAAAGAGCAAAGGAAGAGACAAAAACAAAAGGCCTGGGAAAGGAGACCGCAACCCCCAGCAACTGTATAGACTCAGTATGACCAGCTCCCGATCTAACCCCACTATTGGAATTGCATATCCACAGCAAAAGGTGACGCCACCCAAAAAGCTTGAAACTACTCGAGGTTCCATAACTGGTAGTTACCGTTTTCATGTCCCCAGCATACCAGAGCGGGAAGCAGAACTTCAACAGGAAGATCTCAATTATAACAGATGTATTCAGGAGGCTCCCTCAAACCTTACCTCCACAAACTATACCTCACAGGCTGCAGCTGGTGCCCAACAACAGCATCCCTTGCAGCAGCAAACTAACAATCTCCCTCGGGAAAATACCCCAACAAGTGGTCAATTACACTACCCCGAGTTCCAGAGCAACGGGACAAGTTCTTGGCATTCTGCAGAAAAATCATTTGGTGGTGTTAACTATGGAATCTCTTCTTTACAGAAACCGGCTCATTTCCCAGAGGTCAACAAAGCCACCTTTGGACCTTTGCCATTTCAGTACGGATTCTCACCCTTGCAAGATGCAACTTCAGATCCTTTCCCCAATGATCATTCTCAAGACTATGTTGATGTTTCACTTGCAAATAACCAGGTAGCACACAGTGATTTTGCATTCAAATCATCTGAAGATGGGCAAGAGGAAAGTTTAAGTAATGGGCAGTATGATAACTTGCAACTAGATGGGAGAACATATCCCCAGCCTTCACAGCAAGCCCCGTTTTTTCAACCCTCCCATGGAACGCAGTCCACTTGTTATAAAGGAAGAACTGATCACTCTGCAGAGATGGATGGTGCTGTTTCTACACCATGCCCTGTAGAACAAAGTCACAACACTTTCCCAGAAAATAAAGCTATTTTTACACAAGAAGAAATGAATTTGCACAACAGTGGTGCTTCCACTGTGTCAGTAAACAAGAGAAGCTCACCATCTAAAGATAATGTTTCCAGTCAAAGAATTCTGAGTCAAGGAAATCCCCTTATGAGAAATCTTGCACAAGGCTCGTTATCCCAAATGCACTTTCAGGGCAAAACTTATGGAAGCTCTCCAGTGAACAGCACTCCAGGACTGGTGCCGTTTGATAAAAACATCCCTAATACAATGAAGAACCACCTAAGGCTATCACAACCCTGGGATGGGGAAAACAAAACATTTTCTTCAATTGACCAGAATGCTGCACCTTATTCCACTCCAACTGACAACCAGTTTCAGTTTCAATGCCAACCAGCTGTAGAACAGAGACAACATATGGCAAAAAATTGCAGATTGCCTTGGCAGCAGATACATCTCACATCCGCCATGCCAAACCAAAACAGAATCGAACTGTCCAGACAGCTCAGCAACCAGAAACTTCCTTTCCCACTTGCTGCTTCTGAGTGGCAGGAGGAGAACAAATCACACAAGAACACTTCTCCAAGCAATTTGAGCAGCTTCCATGGAAAAAGGCAAAGTGAAGGTTTCACCAAACCGAGGAATGAAGGTACCAAGCAAAACTGCAGTCCAGCCACCACATTTTTATTGGAAAATGAAGTCAGCACTAACCCCCAAATGTCCAACTCCAGAAATAAAAGTATGTTCTTTGGATTAAACCAGTCAATGACAAGTGCCCCTTCTAGAACGAACAATCACCTCCCGTTGCCACCTGGAAGCTTAATGGGAGCTTCACCATATGAATCCCCTCTTCCTTCACCAGTTCAAAACCCATCATCCAGTAGCACCTGCTCTTCTCTTTCTCCAATCTCGAGCAGTCCTGCCAATACCAGCTCTGAGGACAGTCAACTCCCCATGGCAGGTCCACCTCCTCCTTTTTACCAGCAACACTGCCACCTAAAGGAGGGGAAGTCAATCCCAGCCCCAGACCAGATAAACCCCAGTCTCCACCATCTCCATCCTGATGCCTCCAGAGCCTTTCCTCATCCCACAGAAAGGACCAAAGATGACCTCTTGAACTACCTACATGATAATAAATTCTCCAAACAGAATATGGACAATGGAAAGGCTTGCCTGAATAGCTTTGGGGTGGAACACCCACCCCCTCCTCCCTACTCTGCACATCAGTTACTGGCAAATTCACTAACCAGTGCCAACCTGGACCAGCTTGACGTTCTCCTTACCTGCAAGCAGTGTGACCAAAACTACAGCAACCTTGCCTCGTTTCTTGAGCACAGACAGTATTGCGGACTGCATGCAATATCTCAAAGTGAGTTTAAAGAAACGACAAGAATGGAGGAGAGCAGAAAATTTCAGATGGACCCAGCAAAGATTACTCAGACAACACCAGCTTTCCCTTTATCAAGGTGTTCATCTGATCTACATTTGTCTTTGCTGGGATTAAACAAAAATGGTGAATTACTGTTAGACGGTGATGCAAAAGGAGACCCAAAGGATGACCCTTTAAAGCTAAACTTGTTCAATGGGATGATGGCCCCCAGTTCTCTTACTGCTTCTGATTTAGATATAGATGATGCAAAACTGGACAGTCTGATAACCGAAGCTCTAAATGGTCTTGGTTATCAATCAGACAATGCAGAGATTGACAGTAGCTTCATAGATGCCTTTGCAGATGATGATCTCTCCACAGCAAAGACTATGGGAAGTGGACATGCTAAAATTAAAGATTCTTTGCTGTTTGAAAGTAAAAACAAGCATTTGACTGTGGACGAAAGGCAGACATCACAATCAAAAACCTTTTTTGTGTTTGATAGGGATAACATGAGCACTGACAAGAACCTGGTTCAAGACTTTGAAAAGAAACACAAGGAATTTAAGAAAGAGGAAAAAGACAATGTATCACATAAAAAATCAGGGGGGCATTTTTTTGACAAATCATCTGAAAAATTGGAAAGGATAAAGCTTGTAAGGAAACCCAATAGTTCATGTGTGCAGGAAAGTGTAAACGAGACCAAGGCGCTGTGTTCCAAAAACTGTTCAGAGAGAAATGGACAAAAAAGTCACCAAGATAGCCCCAATATAGTCAGAGGAAGTCTTTCTGAAGTGTCAGCTGTAAATACAAGCTTAGGAATGCATAGATTTGGAGTAAAAGAAAATAAGAAAAGAAAGTCTGGGACATGGAGCAAGGAACTCATTCACAAAATTGTGCAGCAAAAGAACAAACTTCACAAGCTGCATGTAAAAGGGAGCAAGAATTTGCCATTTTCTTTAGTAATGGAAAGGCTTGTACCAGCACCACAGAACAGTAAGTTGGGCGAATATGACTACATCTCGGATTCAGATGACGAAACTGAACCTTTAAAAGTCAGTGCCCGCAGTCGTATGGGTCCAGGCCTAAGTGGCAGACCCAAATACAGCTACACAAAAGAGCATAAGGGCCGAGGGGGGAGGGCGGAGAAACAAACTACATGGAAACATGGTCCCAAGGACAGGGGTTTAGAGAGCAGAAGCACTGAAGCACTAAGTCCACCACAGATGAAAGATAACTCTGGTAGGAGAGTCAGGAGACGGAGTAGCAGATCTTCAACAAGCAGTGATCTCAGCACACCTGCAAGTTTCTCAAGCGAAAGTATAAAAAGTCCAAAGAGTACTGACAGGACAGATTCTGACAATGAGAAAGGGAGCCCAGAAAACATGTCCAGCTCTATTGAGGTTACACTTCCTGATTCTTTTGAACAAGAAGTGTTTAAAAGAGTACCTAATGTTTCCAAAAAGTACTGCACAACAGATTTTTCTAAAAACACAAAGAGATACGGCTCTGCTAAGTTTCTGTTTGCTAGTAGAAAGTCAAATCATCAACAAAGATCTATATTTCTGCATTCTAGTTACAGAATGGAGGAAAGCTTATCAGAGTTGTCAACTGTCAAAACATATAGTATCAACAAAACCCAGGAGAGCTTTGACAGCAAAGGAACCTTTATGCAGGACCCAAAACTGTCTTCTGAAAGTTGCGCTACTACAACAGAGGTCTCAGAAAGGATTGAGAATGCAGTGAATTCTTTGAACTTTAATTCAACTGTCAGGAAGGGTGTTGCATCATATAAAGGGTCAGTTGCTGACTACTGTAACGATGAGTCTGTTGTTAAATCATCTCAAACCAGTGAAACAATCCCTGATGTTAATACTGACATTGCAGATTGCAAGAAAAACACCAAGAAAGGTGTATTGGCTATAAAAACATCTGAATTTGAAAGCAATAGCAGAGATTTTCATGATTCAAGTGCAGTGAAAATAAGTGATGTTTCTCCTTTTTTGGAAATCATGGACCATGGAAAATTATCCAACCAATATGACTGTGATGTTTATTCAAAGCCTTTGCCTGTAACTAGCTCTGAGGCTGATAATATTTATCTATGTCCATCTGACCTTCATAAAGACTCAATTCAGAAAACTCATTCAAAGCAGTGCACCATGTCTTACCCAATGGACAATGAGCAAAGCTTGGTGAAATCTCCACTTTCATTCGATACTTCTTCAATGTTTGGAGAAATTTCAGTGCCTGGGTTTGACAACAGTTTGTATACAGATGGCAGTAAAGATAGTTATGATACCTTCAATTCAAATAATACTGACAAAAGAACATTGTTTGAGTCGACGTACCCTCCATTTTTTGAGCAAAAAGATTGGAATATAATGGATGAAGTGAGCCCCATGTTGTCTGAAGATATTTCTAATTTTCCAGATCTCTCTGTTGACAAAGCGCTAAATAAGGATTACAAATCTATTTCGCCTAGACAGATGCCCTTAGCTCTGACGGATAAAATGTCAGACTATAATGCTCCATTTGTAAGTAACACATTTGATGATGAGCTAGAAATTAAAAGAATTGTTACTGAATTAGAAAGCCAGCTTCAGACAAGCAAGCTAAAAAGTGGAGTCTCAGAACAGCTAACCTCCAACAGTAAGTTTCCAACTCTACATTTGCATCAAGAGCCTGAAAGTGAGAAAGACATGTTGTTGACAGACACTATTAGAGGGACCAGAGCTGATCCTAGGATACAGGAGCACTACGACGATCAAGACCATCCGTGGTCGTGTACTTTTCAATTTGGGTCTTTGGATGCTCAGCCATGCCTCCATATGCCAGAACATGACGAGCCAAGTTCCCTTGATCACTTCTACTCCAAAAAAGACCAAACTGAAAATAGTGAGATTACAGTGAAAGAAAGAGAGGCGCCAGAGGAAAAGCAGAAAGGGCATACCATTGCAATTGCAGGCCCTTTATCAGACAAATCCGAAGAAATCCTTGAAAATCAAAAGTATACTGAAAATCTCATGAAAAGTCTGGAAGTCATTTCAGATTCCATCTTTAATAAAGGTACTTTATCGGATGACCAGGAAGTGTCCCAGTTTCTAAACAAAGAGTATAGGAGAGAAAGTAATTCTGCTGTACAGAAACAGGACAAAACAGAGGGGTCATCACATTCAGTTGAAAGCAATGCTGGAGACATTGAATCAGAGTTTGTAAAGCACAAAGCATTGCTATTTCCATCTGGGGACCCAGACTGTTCTAATAATGGTGATGTAGCACTTTCTCCTAAAATTACCACACACCAGTCTTCCATTATAAATCTAGAATCTGATATAGAAGAATTTCAAGATGAGCCAGTTAGTGACCAGAAAACAGAACCTGATCAAAGCGAACCACCCTTGACAGCTCAGCAAACTGACTCAGAAACCCCTAAGACTCAAATCGTTGAGGAAAAGACAAAGGGAAATGGTAATCTGGCAACAGAGATTTCTTGCACACTTGAGAAAGATACTTGCATAGACTCCACAGTGAACCCCTTACAACAACTACAGCTCTTTGTTGCCCGTAATATAAAGCACAATGAGGAAGAAATGATAATGCCTTCTTACCCTGTGTTGCTATCTACCATTCCAGTTTCAATTGCGCATGACCAATCAGAGGAGAAAGAGGAGAACCTTAAAAATTTGCCCAGCACAGAAACATCAAACATTCCCAAAAACAAATTGAAAGATAACAATTATTTAAATGAAAAGGAACAGAGCAATATGGGGGTCTTTAAAAAAGAAAATATGTCAGCATTAACAGCAAAGCAGGAATCTCATCACAGTGATCAAATGCTAAAACCAAAGATGTCTGAATCATCAAGCCATGAGTTTCAAAATGCTACGCAACCACAGCACTTAACAGATGAACTTTGTAAAAATAACATTAGCACACCTGGGATTGCTGCGGAGCACAATGACCTGTTATCTCCATGCAGTACAACTACAAAAGCTTTGCCAGAGCCGAGTAATCAGATCTTAGTCAAACCGGAACATGGAGATGGAGAAAAGCAAGCCTTGACATTTAGAGAAAATGATACATTGGAAAGTTGTGATACACTTGTTGATGATCTCGTGCTGAAACAAAATACAGATTGCAAAAAGAGAAAGGATCAACTAGTGCAGTTAAGTTCAACTACATACTCCTTGCTGCACCAATGTGCAGAAGAAGAGAGTAAGGAGCAGGCAGAAGGCAATGCTGTTGAGGCCCACAATAATCCTTTTCAATCTGTGAACCACAATGACTTATATGATCAGCACAATGCTCAGAAGATGTGGCACAACTTTGACAGACTTTCACCTATTTCCATGGACAATGCCCACTCCCCAAGACAAGGTGACATATTAAGCACAAATAGTGTGGTGTTGCCTCACTCTGATGAATCAATTTCATCTGGTTTGTCTTATTCATTTGTTGACCTCTCACACATTAGCATTGATAAACCTAAAAATGAAAGCCTAACCATTGATTGTGAAGCAAGTGTTATCTGTAAAATTCCATTGGTTAACATACTTGAGCCATCTGATTCCCTTAATAATGGTGAAGATGCTTTTAAAGGAACACACACACTTTTAGACCAGCAATCTGGACCGAACCAGGATTTACCCTATGTGCTAAAACAAAGTCCATTGAACTACACCATTCTTCAAGTGCACAACGCTATAGCAGGACCATCAAATGAATGCAAAGACAGCCAGGCTTTCTATGATGAAAGCATTGGGAATAACTATGATTGCTCTGAGGTAAGATTACCTCTGCCTTTAACATGCAAGGAGTCTTTAAAACCAGACAGCCATGTACCTGATAGGTCCTCTTCTGACTCATGTGACAGTCGTGTGGATATTGAGGTCAATCTTTGCTCATCAGCAGTGTCTGTGCAAAGTATTGAATGTACCTGCCCTGAACTGCTGTGCTTTCATGATAAAGAAAATAATGTTACTTCCATCGCAAATGCAAAACTGGACTTTCAGTCAATGTCACATGGGATTACAAATGTATGTCACTCACCTTTAGCAACTATAGAATATATGGACTTACACAGTGATCATTTAAAGAAATCAGATTCAGTGGTTTTGGATATGAGCCTTAAATCACCACAGGCTGAGAAAGAAACAGTTTCTTTGAGTCATGAAACTTTAGATAATTCAGAAACTCTTCAGCCCTTGGAAAAATGTATTGATTGTTCTTCAGGCACAGAGACGAGTAGACAATCAGACCAAGTGCCACAAATAGAAGAAATAACAAAACCAATTAAAATTGAGGAAAAGGACATTGCTGACAAAACTGAATCTAAAAATGAGAGCAATATTCCAAAAAAGAATGGAACAAAATTATGTGACATTTGTTCAGCATCTTTCAGATCTAACCCTGGGCTGAAAAGACACAAGGCAATGAAACACAATGTTAAGAAAGGTGAGGCTATCAAGCAAGAGAAGGCTTTGGAATACATACCGAGCTGTCAGCTACAAGCAGATCAGCAAGCAGTATTGAAGGTGAAAACTGATGTATCCATAAACGTCACTGTGGAGGATAAGTGTACTGTGGAGAATAATGTTCAATTGCATATGTTAGAAAAGGGGCAAAATGATACTCTTCCGCAGTCAGACCAACAAGTTTCTTCACCATGTGAAGATATGGAAAGCTGCAACAGAGTATCTTCTGAAGTAAATTTGCCTCCTTTTGGAATCAGCCAAAAAGAAATTAGTACAGCTGTGGATGAAGATGATGAAGCTGGAACTACAGCAGAAATAAATAAAACAAACAAGAGAACAATGTTGGGTCCTGAAAGGAAACAAAAATTGTTTAATCCACATGTCAAGAGTAAAAGAGCTGGAAAAACACTGAAAAGCAGGAATGTGAATAATAGCAATGGCAGTTATTTTGAACTAAAAGGTAAAATGGCTGAACATTTTTCGGAGGATATTTTAACTATCCTCAAATCAGATATTTTACAAGCCATAACACCCAATTTCCCTGGCATTTCAAGAGACAAGAACAAAACTGACCCACCCTTGCAAGAATCAGAAGAGAAACCAATAAGTAAAAATGCAGGGCAACTGGAAGTGAAAGACAACAATGTCTTCTCATATGAATTGAAACATGACAAGGAATTTATGACATTGAGTCCTGGGAAAACAGATCTGCACTTACCAGTTCAAATGGTTTGTCTAACTGAAACAGAAGACCAAGTCAGTAAACCACATATAAAAGGTGTGGAACTGGGGGAAGTTACAGAGAAGGGAACTGAAGAAAACAGAATGTGTTATGTGTATGAAGGGGAAGATGAAAGAAACATGAAAGGGATGTTTGAACAGAAAGCAATTGTCCCTGAAGCATCACACTCTAAAATACTAGGAGACTCAGTGGAGATGAACTGTACAAAGAGTTCATGCATTCCTAAATCCACAGAATGGGTGGGTACACCGCCGTATCCTTACGAAGCACCCTCTTCAAGCATCAGCAAGTCCCAGTCAGACTTGCAATCTGTACTTGATGACGAAAGCACATTTTCACAGCTGTTTCCTCGGGATGACCAGATGATCCGGAAGAAATGCACGAGAGTCTACGGCAAAAGAAATAAAAAGCAGAAACCAACCCCCAAGCTATTCATTGACGAACCAATTGCAGTCAGACTTGCACCCGCTGATAAAAAACAGGATACTGACAACTTTGTGAACAACAATTTTGTTAGCAAAACAAGTGACCATTGCAAATATGAAAAAATATCGACCAATGATGCCTTGATGCTGGAAATGTGTCATAAAAGCCCTTTAAAAAATGACAAGGTTGTTTCCAGCTTTGAAAATGCAACCCTCAGATCAGAAGGGGAGACAGACCATGAAAGTGAACGCCCGAATGATAAAGACAGTCACACCATCATGGAATTTCTTTGCCCAAATAATCAAGCAGGGAATAAACCTGCATTACCTGCAGTGGTGTGGGCTGGCGCCAAAGATCCAGTGACAGATATTGCAGCAGACACTCTCCCTTCACTAGAATCCTCTAAGGATTTCAAAAGTGATGATCTAGCCATAACCTGCAATCAAGACTCCTCACACCCTTCAGATTCTCTTGTCAGTGTGGCCAGGAATCCTGATAATCCTTCTCAGTTTCATACTATAGATATCCAGAATTTAAACACAAAATTTCAACTTCCCGACATCCATTTCTTTGACTCCACTAAAGACACACCTGCATGTGCCAGTAAAAGCAACAATGACACTCTCAGCCTAACTATGAAGGCCAGTCAAAGATTGGAGGAAGTGAAACCAAAGTTTCAGAGTGAGATCAGCAAGAAATCAAAAGACAGGCAATACAAGTGTAAGGTGTGCTTCAAGTGGTTTCAGACACTTTGGGAACTTAATTTTCATAAGCCCTCCCACAACCCTTCCCCTCCACCAACATGCTACATGTGTGTCCAGCGCAAGTTCAGCTCCAGAGAGCAACTGCGAGATCACTTAAAAGAGAAGCATGCCAAAAACAAGGCTGGCATATGGACTTGTGGGATGTGTCTGAAGGAGATCTCTAACGTCTGGATGTACAACGAACATTTGAGAGAACATGCCATTCAATTTGCAAGAAAAGGACAAGCTCAACAGTCTGTGCTGGGCATGCCTGGTTGTTTCATGGAACAAACAGCAGTTAAACACTTCTTGAGTTCTATTATGCAGCGAAGACCAAGCAAGTCAAAGAACAATGAGGCTAGCACAAAGTCACCTTCAAATAAAGACACAACGGCTGTGAAAGAGAACGTTGAGCTGGATCCGAAGATCAAAGAGGAAAATGATGCAACTGTTAAGAACAAATTGAACTCTAGCTGTGTTGGAAAGCTCAGCACAAATATGTCGTCGGAGACCATGCAGGAATCCGAACACGTTCAGAAACCTGTCACTATGCATCCAAATTGCAAAGATCCTTCCAGAGACTGTCACCACTGTGGAAAACAGTTCCCCAAACCATTTAAACTTCAGCGTCACTTAGTTGTTCACAGTTTTAAAAAAATGTACCTGTGTCACAAGTGCCCAGTCTTTTATCAGGACCTGCAGGAACTCAAAACCCATGTAAAAGAAGAGCACCAAGATATAGAAGAACCCGAGATTAAACACACAACACTGTATGCATGCGAGCTGTGTGCCGATGTCATGCATGTTATCAAAAAGTCCTTTATTTGTAGCACTTGCAATTACACGTTTTCAAAAAAAGAACAATACGACCGACATATGGAGAAGCATCTTGCAGAAGGGAGCAAGACATTTAAATTTCGGGGAGTCATGAGGCCATGCAAACCCTCCAAAGATGTGGATTTTGAGCTGCAGGCCACTATTACTGATACTAGACGTTGTAGTCCCCCACGTAAAAAGAGAAAAATTTCACCTGATAGTCTAATTGAGACCAGTTTGGACAGTGGCATTTCAAGTGTTGTGTCACTTCATTTTAACCACAACATCAAAACCCATGCTTCAAAAGAGCCACTGCCCGTGACTTCAGATTTTTTCTCAGAGGCCATTGATAACCCTCCTGATCTTCAGGACATGACTATAAAAACAGAAAACGACGTAGATGACCTGTCAGAATATTTGGCCGAGATGGAAGAATCCCAGTTTAATATTGTCCCTGAAGCATCTTGTCTTCTCCCTTCTATTTCCAATGCTCAGACTGGTGATCCTCCTTCACCTGAAGTTCCTACTGAAGAAGTAGACATCCAGTCTGCACCTTGCCTGAGCACCTCCCAAAAAGATGTTGCCGATGTTCATTATGAACAGCACACACAGTCGCTATCAAATGTTGATGATATCGTCAGCAGCATAAGATGTGAAGTGGGGTCTGGTAGCAGTGACTTGAAAAATCCAAAAGAGACCATTGAAAAGACTAAGCCTTCTACTGATGATGATTCCCAGTGTAATAAATTGTCAAAGGAGGAAAGGGAATGGTCTGAGTCCATCAAATCTGTATCAGAAAACACAGATCTTCAAAGTGAGTCGTTCGTTGTGGATAAAAGTTCAGGGACACAGAATCTTTTCAGGCAAGATGGTACTTCCCAGTGCATTGCTGAAGATATATTGAAAGCTTCCGAAGCCAATGCCAAACAAATTGGGGAACTACAGAAACTGTCTGTAGGGGGTCAGCAAAAAAGTGAAAGTGAAAAAAAAGGTTCAAAGACCAGTGATAATCACAATTCCTGCCAAGCCAAGGAGAAAGCATCTTTAAAGTCGACTGAGAGTTCCAAACAAAGCTTTGACTGTACCAAACCTGCAGATGTCATTCAGAAGCATTCAATAGAATGCAGTGGATCTGATGAGACCAGATTGAATGGTATAAAGCACATAGCTTATAATGTGGGGAAAGAAGAAGAAAAGGAATCTGTACAATCTTCTCCAAAACTTCATCAGAAAAAAAGAAAAGAGTACAAGACATCTCTGGGTTCAAAACTTTCCACTGCCACCAGAGAAAACATGGATTCTGATGTGAAAAAGAAAAAAGTTAGAGTACAAAGCCCCCTAAAAAATGAAAGCACTGGGAGCTCTAGGAAAATAGACATTGCTAACGATCCACCATTTCTTTCATCAGCCAGAGATGATATGACAAGCAACAAATTACATGTGAAACAGAAAATCGGAGGGATTAATAACATACAGCCAAAGAAGAACTCTTTTGACAGCTATCCCCCAAAGAAAGTGGATATGCGCCATTCGAACTTGGATTTCAAAGGCAAGAAAGGCATCTTCAGAAAACCTTTGCATTCTGCTCTGTCTAAAGGACTGAGTCCATTTGTGAATGGTTCACTAAAGAAGCACAGGACTGTCCCCGGGGTGACGTCTCCTGAGCCTCACACCTACAGGACAGCCGAATCCCAGAATCATCTGCTCAGCCAGTTGTTTGGGCAAAAATTAACCAGCTTTAAGATCCCTTTAAGGAAAGACAGCTCTGAGTAATTTAATAAATCTGACTTGTGGGGATGCTGAAAACTGTCTTCAACAGATTCACAAAAACATTTAAGCTTTTGACTGCTGAATTATTTCCGTCTAGCTTAAATGAGATTGCATGACAGCCTCTATGAAATAGTTTTGCTTTATGTCTACTAATCTTCTACTTTAATTCACTTGTTTTATCATGCAAATGTGAGAACTTTGATGTTGAGAGTGAGTTTTATAAACTGAAAATGTAATCGCTTTTGTGCAGACTAGGACATCAAGAGAAATGTTTTTTTTATTTCTGAAGTACTGAGGTTACATGCTACTTAAATGTGTCAGCTCCCCTTAAAACTGTCCATTTAATATCTTAACAAAAGAAAATACTTGAAGAGGAGCTGATTTCTGAATGCATGTCTGTTTCATAGTGTAGGATTTACATGGTTATTTTAGTATTTGTAGCTGTGTAGCTACATCAACAAAAACTGTGCCATTTTACCACACCGTCTCATACTGTCCAGATAGCTCTTAAATAGTTATTCTGTTATGTTACTGTAATAAGGTGACATGCATTAGCTTTGTATATACAGTAACTGGTGCTATTTTTCTAATGTGAATACAGACTTCCTTGATCAAAGGAAAGAGTTAATCAATAGCAATTACCTTTCAGAAAGAATTATGCTGGTATTCTGTAGCTTTTAAAATGTATGCTTAATGACAAAGTGTTAATTTGTAGGTAGGGAACACAAAAGCCTTCTTAGAATATAAACTCAGGTGCAAACCAGGACATTTCACATTACTGATGTTTATGAAAAATAACTCCCCAATCAAGGAGGCTAATCAGTGCACTGATGTTCTAATACAAACGACCATAGTACTTTTGTGTCTGTCCTGCAATTTTTTTATTATTATATTTAGATTTAAAAGGTGCTTTATTATCTTGTTCATATGTATCTTATATTGTATGATAATGTAGGTAATTTTACTTTGGGTGCAATGCATATGTCAGAAATTTTATTTTAATATTGTGCAAACCCCCCCCCCCAAAAAAAAACCCAGGATACTTGCAAGTAAGTTTTTATGTTGTAAATGTGCTACAAAGTGCCTCTAAAAGTTGGTTATTAAACTAGCTACAACTTCATCTGTTTGAATGTTTTGTTAATCAATTGTCTGTGTTTTTACCTTATTAGTAGTGTTGGAAAAATAATTAGATTTTTCATTTTTGAATATTATTTCAAAATGAATATCTGTATGTGGAAAAAAGTAATATGAATATGAATGGATATCTGTATATGGAAAAAAGTAAACCCTATACCCCACCAAATGATTTTACAAAACACAAAAGATTGAGCTTTATTTATTTCAGCAGAAACTAATACACTACATATAAAATTTGGTGGTATTGACTAGGGTATACAGATTTAAATTGTAATTTATACTTTTTATTTTTGCATCTGAATGCATTTATTTAACTTGGTTTACATGCACTTGAAAATAAAACATCTGCACAGCTGAAACATCTTATTTAAATGAACAATTAAACACAAAAGGGTTTATTTTCTAACTTACCATATATAAAGCACTACTTCAATAAATCAAAAACTATAATAAAATAAGCATTTCAAAAGAAATTAGTGTGTAAACAGGTTTATGCACATATAAAACTGTAAAAACAAAAGTAGTTTTTAATTTAAAAAGAAAGTAACATATGATTTATCCTGTGTGTGTGTGTGTGTGTGTGTGTGTGTGTGTGTGTGTGTGTGTGTGTGTCACTCGCAGCACAGAATCCAGATTGAGCTGCTGCAGCCTGCTTTATAGTTCACTGATCGAAATGTTTCTTCTGAAGCGCTGTGGCTAGCTTCAAGATCAAATCTCTTCTACATTGTACAAAAACGAAGGAATTGATGGCTGCCAGGTCCAATAGAGATAACAATAGGCTTATGTGTGTGTGTGTATATACATATCAAATTGAATATTGTAGGTTATATTCAAAATAAACACATTTGTAAAAGGCGTTCTAGTGTTAATGAAATGTAATGTTTAGATGTTCCACAAACACACACACAGAAATATAAATTCTAAGTAGTAAGACTTTAATTAGAAATTATATTTTTTTTAATTTTGTGTGTGTGTGTGTGTGTGTGTTGGAAAGGTAACCAGACATGCAAGTAGCTAATGCACGGTGTAATTCAGAATGTGAGCGACAACACGTGAATTCATTTCGCTTGTTAAATGTTTTTATCTTCATGGCAACTCATGAAGCTCTCCTCACGATATTCAGAGTCGTTCTTTTCCTAATTAGTAAGCAGGCACAGACATTTAAATATCCCCTTCCCTAAATGAATATGAATTGAGTAATCCGCATTGGTACGGCCAGTTTTTTTTTATTTTTTATTTTTAATCAGAACTGCTTAGCAAAGCATTTCCTGAAAAGTATGGAAAACTGTCATGACTTGTGCACGTAAACGCCGCCTTTGAGTATTGAAATATTTTTTCCTAGGATGACTTTATATGTTGCTCATAAGAACAAGAAAAAACAAGCCCTTCTGTGACTTTTCGTTGCAGTACAGCAGGATGGAGCTTGTAAACTGCAGATATGCAAAACAGCAGATACATCTTCTATTTCAATTCATGCATCCTTCTTATTTGCTGACTGATACATCAGTAAGGCAGTACTTTGATATGATTGCAATGTGTGCCTAATGAACTCTTAAAGGAGTGATAACCAAGATATTCAGCACTACACAAAAGCATGGGATGGACACTCCACTTTCGCTATTGAAATTGCATTGAAAACGGCTCTTCATAAAACTGACAAATCCCATTTGAAGGGAAATGAAATATGAAAATAAAAGTCATTTAGGAGTTAAAGGAAAATATCAAATCTGTCTAGTTACAGAAAGTGTGAGAACAGCATTATGTTTTGATCTTACTAAATAATAAATACAATGAAGCTAGTGCTAATAAATCAAATCTATAAAATCTATATATCTATAAATCTGAAAACGTGTTCAGTAGGGTGGCGTGGTGATAAGCGCTGCTGCCTCACAGCTCAAGGGTCCTGGGTTCGATTCTGGCCTAGGGGTCTGTCTGTGTGGAGTTTGCATGTTCTCCATGTGTTCACGTGGGTTTTCTTCACGTACTCTGGTTTCCTCCCCCACTCCAAAGACATGCTGTTCAAGATTGATCACTCTAAATTGCCCTGTGTGTGTGGTGCCCTGCTATAGACTGCCACGGTGTAGTCTCGCCTTGCACCCTGTGTATGCTGGGATAGCCTCTGCCACCCCACAACCTGGTAAAAGATTAAACAGTTAATGATAATGGATGGATGTGTTCAGTGGGAAATGAAGCATAAAAACAAAAAATTACTTAGATATGCCGTGATTTAGATCAATTGAGTACACCACATGGGGCTGGATAATTTAAATTTGCACATTTAACATGTGGCCATGAGCAGAATTCCCTTTTATTAAAAAAGTAAAAATTGAGTGAAAAGAGTGAAATTGTCCCCACACCTTTCATACGAGTAGTAACCAGCCAGCTGCTTCCCCTAATGACTGACTTGCTTTGCATCTACAGTAAGATGCTTGTCCCTAAAGACTGCTGAAGTGAAATGACCTAGGAAGTGGAAGTGTAACAGATTTCATGGAAGGCAAGGCAAGCAGACTCGGAACATTCTTTTACCTGGTGTAGTAGCAGTTTTAGAATGAAAATGAGTTGGAGATATCCTATGATAACTTTAAGTAAATGGAAGTGCACAACAGTGAGATATTTTCTTTTTTTTTTAGCTACGACCCATTTAAGTTAGCAATTAAATGGGCATTGCAGAATTAGCTCAAATTAATAACACAGTAACTGCAGGACCTGACCCCAAACAGAGCCCTCAGTAAATGTAGCTTCCAGTGCAGTGTCTTTAAACCTTGCAAGTTCCCCTTGATTGTGAACTATAGAAGATTGCGGAAAACATTGTCAGTGAGTGCATGGGGGTTGTAAATAAGACTACAATTTGATTAATTGATAGAATTATTTATTGTTTATTGAAGCTCTAAATGCTTATATTTAAGGGTTTTTTGGCAGAATCTTATAAAAAATATAGTTCTATCACTTTCTTTTCCCAATTTATTTCTTAATTTTGGTAAAACTTTAGTCTTGGGATCTGCTATCAACATATGATTAGAAATAATAAAGCACTGAACTACAATAGTCTTGTGAAATATATTGTTGTCATAACATAAGAATTGTACAGCATGCTATAATATAAAACATATAGGACTAGATTCTCAAAGCTATTTACTCCAAATTGTGATTATTTTTTTCTGAATGGAAAAAACTCAACACTTCATTCAAGTTCCTGAACTAAAAGTCTTAGTTGTTTATTTCTGGTTTAGCAACTTAAGTGGGTGCGCTTCTCCTTTCTGAAAGAAATGTTGCTAATGATGGTTAAAATTAAACAGCTTTGAGAATGTAGTATGTATCCATATATATATATATATATATATATATATATATATATATATATATATATATATATATATATATATATATATATATATTCCTTTTTTTATCTCCTTTTAATACAGGTAAACAGTGTCAACATTTCAATATATAATATATAATTTGTTTCTATATAAAAAACATTTAGAACTGATCCCTAAGCTAAAGTGTGACCTTTGTTGTGATAAAAGTTTACTGCAGTATAACATGGTAAAGCATAGTACAGTAAAAGAGAGACAACATGGTACAGCAAAATAAATATTTTAAATCAATTGAATACATGTCTCTGAAATACATATTTTAAGTGTTTTCCAAACATAAAGCATGGACTAAATATTTAATTATATGACAAGTGAAATCTGTGCTTTTCACTTGCATTGGGATTATCACAGGATAACAGGACACTTTACAGTTTCAGTGAACACGTGTCACAAAGGTTTCCTTCAAAGGAAAGCATTGCCTGATTTTGTCAGACTCAGAAAGGAAGCAGCACATAACATATACTTCTTTAAAAAAGGAAGGTTCTAAGCATTTGTCACATAATAGCAATAACAAGAGGACACAGGAAACTAATCTTTACTACTTTTATATCAATATTTTTTATTTTTATTTTGTTAATTCTTTATTTGAATTGGACACATTCAGGACTTGCATTGTCGCACATTGTAGCACATTGTAGGGCACATTCAGGACTTGCAGTGTAGCACATTGTAGGGCTGTGACAGGATGGCAGTGATCAGGAAACAACAGCACAATGTTTGCAGATGAAATAAGAATTCAGTTTTATTTCTTAAATCTTAAACAAAACAAAACTGTGAGGGATGGATGACATGAGGGCGAAATCAAATCGATTTTCCATGATGTGCTCCATCGTGAGTGCCCAGGCTTCGTGAGCTAAAAGTCTGCAGTCATAAAAGAAAAAGAGGAAACAAAAAAAGATGCGTTATTATTACAGTAACAAACTCGTTCTACCTCACCAGACTGTCGGTTTCGCCCTTCCTCCTCTCAACCACTGTTTCAAGCACCAACCCTGAGAACAACAACCTGATCCCTTTTATAATAATGGTCCTGCCTCTCGAGTCATGGAAACACCAATCGCTAGCTCACAGGTGTTTACAATTTCCCTCTGACCCGAGCGTCTGTGCCCCATGCACACTGATGGTTGCCCTTCATCAAGATGGTGTTGCCCACAATAAAGACTTCAGTCTTGCTCACGTGACCTTGGTGAAGGGTACTTTAGGCTTGGCTAACATCCTCTGCTGTTGCCTCTGCTCGGCTAGTGGAGGGGAACAGGTGTAGCGATGATGCGATGCAGGAGTGACAGGCAGACAACAGTTTCCAGTGAAAAGGTGCTTTTATTTATAATCCAGGTCTGGCGACTGTAAAATAATAAATCCCCGGCGATACACAACAATATGTAAAGCACGGAGAACAAAACAGGGCACAGTCCAGAACAAAAATGAACCCACGGTCACCAGTCCTGTGTGAGTGCGTGGTGAATACACAGATAAGGTGGTGTGCAGGGGTGCTCCGGACAGTGCTGACCCTTTGCGACAGCTCCGGAGTAGTGCTCTAACTGTCTACAGTGAAACAAACACAGACAGTTAATAAACAAACACACCACTTATCTCACAAAAACACTGCAAGTTCCACTCTCGCTCCTTCTTCCTCCAAACGTTCTACCCAAACGAAGGAAAAGATCAGCGTTACCCTGGCCCCTATATGTAATCCCACATGATATCTAGGTAAACGGTTGCAGCTGCCTTGTTACTTGCAGCTGCCTCTCGTTTACCTTTCAAATCAATATGGTCTTACAACAGAGTCTCGCTTCTTTCCAGGCTGACCCACTTCCCTGACCTGGAAACGAACTGTCAGGCCAGCCCTTCCAGATACTTCTCCTCTCGTTCTTTAGCACCCTCACAAGTCGGGAGGAAGATTCATCACCAGAACTCATATTTCCGTCACAATGGCCAACAAACCAGACAAGTTTGGCATCAAATTCTGGCTTGCAGCTGACGTGGATTCCAAATACCTTGTAAATGGTTTCCCCTATCTGGGAAAGGATGAAAAGGCTGAGGCTGATGGAGCCGTACTTGTGCAAAGGATGAAATGTCACCACTGACAATTTTTTTTACTTCACTCCATTTGGCCAGGGAGTTGAAGAAGAAAAAAAAAACTTCTTAGTAGGGATTGTGAACAAGGCAAGATAAAAGTTACCAGCAACAGCTCAAGCCATGCCAGCCCCACTGCACTCCACTGCACTACTCAGGCAAAACAACTGTACCACCCTGAGTGTGTACAGGTGTAAAAAATAAAAAATGTGCTTATTCTAAGCACAAATCAGTGACCATTGGGACTGATGCTAAATGAAAGCCAGAGACTGTTGCATTTTATAATGCAACAAAGTATGGTGTGGCTATATTGGATCAAATGGCATGGCTGTGTTCTGTCGCAGGTGGCCTGTCGCTGTTTTTTTTTTATAATGTTTTGGACCTGGCAGCCATCAATGCTTTGGTTTTGTACAAGGAGTGCACCGGCAACACAATCACTTAGAGGGACTTAATTGTGCAGCTAGCTGCAAAATGATAAGAGACATGAAAGCCGGCTGGCAAATGCCCCTGAACCTTCAACCAGCGCTGCTCCCATTGGCACAGGGAATAAAGACAATGCCAGGTTGCTAAATGCAATAAAAACAGAACTTTTGTTGTCTGCACCTGTTGTGAAAAGGCAGTCTGTGGCAAATGCAATGGTACAGTTGAAAAGCGTGTTTAACTTAATAATGTTTTTCCCAGGTAGAACTATAAAATACCACATCATCAATATATGTGGCTGCATATTCTCAATGAGGCTGTAAAACGTCATCCATCAGTCTTTGAAAAGTAGCAGGGGCACTATGAAGACCAAACAGTATAGAACAAAATTGGAAGAGGCCTTCAGGGGTGGAGAATTCTGTTTTCTCAAGAAGGACTTGTCAAAGGTATTTGGACCAAACAAAAGGATATTGGCAGAGTAGAAATAAACTGAGCCCACCCCAGTCGGTCTAAAAGGTCGTCCACCCAGGGAACGAGATAAGATAACATTTTTAGATAACATTCACCTTCCTGAAGTCGATGCACAACCTCAATGTCCCATCAAGTCTTGTTACAGGAACAATGAGGCTGCACCATTCACTCCCCCAAGGTTCAATTACCCCAAACTCTAACGTGCTCATCACCTCTTCCCTGACAGCCTTCCTTCCACTTTCTGGGATACGGCATGGTCTCTCTCATACCCGTAGATTTGGTGGCGTGATAATGTTCAATTAGGTGTGTTCTACCAGGCAAATTAGAAAACATATCATCAAACTTTTAAACTAATTCTCTTGCCTCTTCTTGCTGACCAGACATTAATTGACTTCCTATTTCCTCTTTCACTGGATTAGGCTTAACTGAGGGTCTAAAATCCTCCTCCAAATTAGCTGAGGATTTAAAATAGACTTCCCTTTCTAACCAAGGTTTGCATCCATTGAACATAAGGGAACTAACTCTGGATATTGTGCAGCATAATCCACCACTATTAAAATATACTGATATCCATAGTCAGCTCCCTCCAGAACGCCCACAATGTCTACACCAATTCTCTCATATGGCACCCCTATAACCGGAAGTGAAACCAAAGGAGCAGGGCTACCTCCTCTGGGAGCTACTAATTGACATTCTGAACATATATATCTCCGTACGTTACCATGGATCTCAGACCAATAAAATTGGGACAGAAATTGTTCCAGAGTCTATTCTACCCCTAGATGTCCCAAAAAGAGGAGATCATGAGCTAATCTCATAACCTGGTCACATTGAATGTCAATACCTTTACTGTTATGTTTGCGAGACTAGTTTACCATTAAGTAAGGTCTGAGTGGTACATTTAAATGTTAGCCAGCGTAGTTCAGGGGGCGTTCAGCAGGGGGCTTCCAATTTCCTGTCAATTAGTACCTATTCTCTATTTAAGCCCTGATCACTTGCACCTTCGCTGTCTAGTGTTTCGTTTTTGCAGCAAACGCTCAGACGCCATCTTTTCGTGCTTCACAACGAATCTACACTTAGTTGCCTTTCACTGGAGATCAATTCTCTGCGCAGCGCTCCCAAGATATTATCAATTATTTTCCTACCTGCTCCAGTGCTTCTTCTCATCATTCAGCTTCTCCATTCGGTTGTAGGAGCTCCAGCGTTAGTCTTTCCTGCTCTGTCCAGCTTCCAGCCCAGCAACAGCACCATCCAAACTGCAGCTTCATTACTCAACTTGTCCGTGTCTTTATTAGACAGACTGGCCCTCCACTAAAACTTTCAAAGCTTCTTCAACAAGACATCGACATTCCTGTCATCAGCGTTTGCCTTGCCATAGCTCCTCTATTTAAATCCACCACAAAGCTGTCAGCTGAATCTTTCTTTACTCTTTGCTTGCAATCAAACACCCCTCCCCCGCTCCCAGAGCCAGCACAATTTATCGTTCCTTCAGAAGATCCTGCCCTAGATTTATATTAGCTATGTTCAACATTTTAAAGACCTATCCAGCCCATTTCATACTCCATTTCAACCTGTGGCGGCTTGTGCTTTCGACTGGTCACAACATGCTCCAACAACACTGCTGTTCTGCAACTTCCACTAGCACCTCTCAGTCCATGGCTACCACGGCAACCCCCTCATTGAGTGACTGCGGGGAGTTGTAAGTCGCCATGGTGACCAGGCAACTTCATCCGGCACTGCGAGCTCCGTGCCTCAGTACTGCAATCTTCTCGCTGGCTGCTGCTGCGCTTTCACAACCTGCGAGGGCTTGTTCAACTCGCCAAATTGTGACTTCTAAATACTGCGTTAACGTATTCATATACATGACTGTCCTAAAACATGTTATGAAAATATTCAAATCTAAAACAATATGCAATTGTTGTTCTACACTGACAAGGATTTTAGTCACAATAACCAAATATATTCGACCCTGCTTCACTCAAGCCAATGGTTAATTCCAATCATAACTGCTAGATGGCAGTATGACACCACTAATTCTATACAGTCTTTAAGCTGGTTTGCTATCACTGTGAAGCTCGCACTCTCCAGTTTTTCTATACATTCCTGCAGTTTGATGTCACTCCAAGGGATTCTCAGGAGTCCCCCTCCTCCTCAACCTTTTGTAGCAACTGACATTCTCCAATTTAAACTCTTCCCCTCTTCAAGGACCTGGTCATGAAGCAACCTTATTCAGCTGCTTTTGAGATGCTCAGTATCTACCATCACAGTAACGGTCAGCTTCCCTGCATCAGGCATCCATTCCTGCGACTCATTTCTGTTCCCAGATTCGTGTTTCCTCATCTGGCGCTGCTCCTCCAAACTGGCCAGCTTCATCAAGGCACCTTATTCAACTTTCAAAGTCATCATTTCTTCAGCCAGTCAGTCACGGAACCATGTCCTACGATTGTCAACATTCCAGTCAATGTCCTCTTACCCCCAATAGACAATACTCTCAAACTGCTCCCGACCAATCAATAGGTTCTGCAGATGCCTCGGAGCAACACATTCTTCATCCTCTTGGGTTCTGCAGCGGTCTCAGATCTGTGCATTCTTCTACTCTCCCAAAAATAGCCCCATCTCTGGCTCCATCTAAGTCTGCCTTAACACTGAAAGACTAATATCTACTTCATTCAGCAGATCCCTACTCTCTGCAGCAGACCACCGCACTCTACCGATGTTTGTCCACCTTTCTCTATTGCAGATCTTTGCTTCAGCAGATCTCTGCTCTCTACAGCTGGGCCTCTGCATACTACTGACATCACTCCATTGTTTTCTTCCTCAGACCTCTGCTCTGTTTAGCAGATCCCGCCCTCTACTGTTAATCGCTACTCACTACAGCAGACCTCCACTCCCTCTTCAGATCTGCTCACTACTGCAGCATGCAAAAGTTGCTCTAGTTTACTGTTTAAATCTGCAACTGCACTTCTCCAGAGCCTCCAATGCTCCAGCCTTCCTCCAATACGCAGATCGTGGCAGCATTCCCACAATTAAGACTATTGCTAATCCCCATCTAATCAAAATACAGGGCACTTCCTCAGCAATCCTATTCATATATTACAGCATTAATACTTGGTTTGAGACGTTGTACGAGACTGGAAATCTGTCTTGATTATAAGTTAAGGAGTCCTACTATTAAGAGAATAACTGGAGTTGCAAAACCCAAATCTCTGAATGTGAGCTTACCTTTTCCATTTCAAACAGACATGATAGTAGCAAACCGCTGATTGATCCTATATTAATTAACACATAGAAAGGCGGAATCTCATCTCTCTGCCCTCATTTGTAGAATATGGGGCGCAAAGGCGCCGCGCTTCCCCAGCAGCTGATTCATATGTTCGTTCAGCCCAGCTGCCACCTCAGCCCTCAGTTCCAGCTCTCCTTCTGCCTCTACTTTTGGGATCCAAGTTCAGTCAGCTGGTCCCATCTGCTGCCACAACCCCCATCCAGAATCCCCAGCTTCTCCAGATGCTATTTGACTGAATCCTACTCTCAGTAACCTCCTTCAATATGCTCAGCATTACATGTCTGCAGCCCTCTCCTCTTGTTCAAGGGCTCCTATTCTACAGCCTGCTCAGTGTCTTCAACCTTTTGCGCACAGAATCGAATAATCATAGCCCTTCAATTAAAACCAGATCCTGGCTCTCATCGTCCATGCTAGGGATTCTCTCCATCAGTCCACTCATCTGTCAAGTATCAATCCCCTATCCCTGTTTTCAAGGTATCTCCCCAGCGGGACCCCCCCCACCCACATTTCATTGATTCCTCTCCCTGCTATCATCACTCGCCTCCGAGCAGACCTCCCTCTTTTCCTCCACCCTTGCCTCCGAGCAGGCCTTCCCCCTCTCCACCCTCACCTCCAGAGCAGACTTCCCTTCTCGACTCCACCCTCTCCTCCGACCAGGCCTCCCTCCTTGACTTTACCCTCTCCTCCAGAGCAGGCCTCCCTCCTCTCGCATCCGAGTAGGCCTCCCTTCTTTTCTCCACCCTGGCCTCCTTCCTTTCCAACCTCACCTCCAGAGCAGTCATCCCTCCTCTCCTCCACCCTCGCCTCCGAACAGACCTCCCTCCTTTCCTCCACCCTCGCCTCCTAGCAGGCCTCCCTCCTCTCCACCCTCGCCTCCAGAGCAGTCCTCCCTCCTCGACTCCACCCTCTCCTCCGAGCAGGCCTCCCTCGACTCCACCCTCTCCTCCAGATTAGGCCTCACTTCACCCTCGCCTCCAAGCAGGCCTCTCTCCTCTCCACCCTCTCCTCCGAGCAGGCCTCCTTCCTCTCCACCCTCACCTCCAGAGCAGGCTTCCCCCCTCTCCACCCTTGCTTCCAGAGCAGTTCTCCCTCCTCTCCACCCTCGCCTCCAGAGGAGGCCTCCCTCCTCGCAACGTAGTTCAGGGGGCGTGCAGCAGGGGGCTTCCAATTTCCTGTCAATTAGTACCTATTCTCAATTTAAGCCCTGATCACTTGCACCTTCGCCATCTAGTGTTTCGTTTTCCTCCTCCTCCCCTCCTTCACCTTCTCATACATGCCTTCACATCGGTCGTCTCTGGGGACAAGTGAGCCTCTCTTCCCCGACCTCAGGGCTAGGCATCAGCCTCCCTTTACCTTCAGGGGGATTCTCACCTTGCAGACCCCTGGCCACACTCTGTTCTTTTGCAGCTCCTGCGCATATCTTGCCTCACTCAAGGCTCTGTTCCTTACTCTGCATCAATTTGGGATGTGGCTACTCTGCGCTCGAGTCCCACACTAACCTCTATGCCTTGTTCTTATTTCAGGTCCCAGGCAGAGTGAAGTCTCAGCCAAATGGGAGTCTAACGAGCGCCCCTTTACAAAAGTCTCAGACGCTGGGTACCTCTCACTCTTTATCTCCAATTATGTCCCAGTCTTCCGGAACTGTCTTCCTCCCATCGCCGCCCTCAGTCAGTGACCACCTTCTATCCTAGCTTCCATGTCCAGCTTCGCTGGTCTGCTACTAGAGTGGGCCTCATCCGTTCTTCTATCCTAGGTCTGGTCCTTTCTAGCCGGCACTCTGTCCTATTTATCGCTCCCTTCAGCTTCTTCAGCCCTATCCTTACACCCCCAGCTCATGCCCCGTTAATGACCAGACATTCCTTCTCTATGACAGAGTAGATACGCTCCTGAGCATCTTTTTACTTATATATAGGATGAGTTGTTTTACTTCATCAGCCTGCTGGGACAAGACTCCCCCAGACATCCGAAGTGTCAGTGTGGAGGATGAATTCTTTATCAAAATCTGGTGTGATATGGGTGGGAGCTTGGCAGAGTCTTTGTTTAATGGTATCAAATGCCCATTGACATTCCCCTGTCCATTTAATTACATTTAGTATACTCTTTTAGTGAAGTTCACTAGACGGTTGACCGCTGTGGCATACTTGGGGATGAATCGGTGGTAATAACCAACCAATCACAAGAGAGGCCTCATCTGGGCCTTCGTTTTCGGGATTGCTGCTGGCTGGACTTTGGTGGTGATGGGTTTCATCTGCCCATGCCCCATATAAATCCCAAATATTGCATTTCTACTTTGGCAAATGCACATTTACCCAAATTGGCTGTCAGCCTGGCTACTCTTGGAGACTGCAGGATGGCCATGAGCCTATCCATATTCTCTCAACAAGTGGAGCTGTAAATAACCACACCATCAATATACACTGCCGCATACTCACAACTCATCAACCCGAGACATGGGATAGGCATCGAACTTGGCAATAGTGTTTGTCTTACGGAAATCAACACAGAAGCGGTTGGTGCCATCCTTTTTGGCAACTATCACAAGTGGACTGCACCACTCGCTCCTGCAAGGCTCAATCACCCCAAGTTCGAGCATCGCCTGCACCTCTTTTTGTTAACGCCACCTCGTTGACTTTCTATGATCCAGTAAGGTCTCTCTGAAACCGTGATACCTGGTGGACTGATAATAGCATATTCAATGAGATTCGTTCTACCGGGCAAGTCAGAAAAAACATCCTTGAAATTCTCAATTAACTTACGCAGTTCTTTCTGCTGATCTGGACTTAACTGTTCCCCCATTGGAATATTTCTGATGATAGGGGCCTCTACACAGGATCCAAAGTCATCCTCTACCTTGCCTGGGGCTATAAATAATGCCTCCCTTGCCTGCCAGAGCTTCAATAAATTAATATGGCAAATTACACATTCATTACGGCTATTGGGCTGTCTAATTTCACAATTTACCTTTCCCTTAGGTTGAATTACCTCATGTGGCCCCTGCCATTTAGCACATAGTTTTGATATAGACAAGGGAAGAAGCAGCATTACTGTGTCTCCTGGTCAAAAGATCCGAAACCATGCATTTTTACTGTAATGCTGCTGTTGCCGGTGCTGAGCCGATCTGAGACTGTGCTGGGCCAAACGTCAACCAAATCCAGACTATCTCTGAGTAGGAGCACATGCTGCACTACATTTTTGGACGAGCCTTTGTTCTCTTCCCACCTCTGTCTCAACAGATCAAGGATGCTGAAAGGCTGTCTGCTGTTCAAGAGCTCGAAAGGGGAGAACCTTGTTGAACTCTGTGACACCTCTCACTGCTAAAAGAAGATGGGGGAGAAATGTTACCCAATGTTTTTGCTCATGGTTCACAAATCGTCTCAGCATCAGCTTTAGGGTTTGATTAAAGCGTTCCACCAAACCATCTGTCTGTGGATGATACACAGATGTCCTGATTGGATGTATTTTTTATATGTTGTATACTTGCTATAACGTGTTACTCAAGAAATTAGTTCCATGGTCAGTCAGTATCTCTTTGGGGATCCCTACTCTTGACATAATCTGCACTAGTCCCTTGGCTATTGCAGCTGCACTAGTGGACCTCAATGGAACTGCTTCCGGGTATCGCATTGCATAATCTACCACCACTAATATATGCATCTACCTGGAATCAAAAAGTAGCAAAGGGCCCACTTTGTCCATTGCAATGCGTTCAAAGGGAGTGGAAATAATTGGCATTGGGACCAAAGAAGCAGGGTGCACTCAACCCGGTGCTACTCACTGTCAGTCTGGGCAAGTTGCTACATATATGCATTCCATTTTTTTATCAGCTCCAAGGTGCCCTGCAAAAAGGATATCATGCGCCAGCCTCATGACCTCGAGCCGACATGGCAGGGGAACCACCAGTTGTGTTACAGTCTGTTAAGTGCACATGGAAAGGTTTAACCTATAAGATAATTGTTCCTTGATGATGAAGTGCGGATATACTGGCACCTTGCGCCTTCAACATCCTTATCTTCAATAGACCGGACATGTCCCAAAGCGTGCACCAGTGTGGGGTTGTTGCTTTGGTCCCACACTAGGTCTGACCTTGAGTCCAACATGTCCGGTATATTGAGAAGGGCTGGAGTAGCCTCTGCCCTGGATGGCCCAGTAACACCTCATCCTTTCAGTCACACTGCGTACTGACTCCCTTTGATGGACTTTTAATAGCAGCTGAGAAGTCTCCCACCAGACCCCAGCCTCGTCTCATTGATGCTCCCTCACATTTTTTGATCCATCTCTCATTTTTTAGTTTTTATAGGATGAAAAATAGGGGAAAACATTTCAGCTTGTAAGGAAAAATCATCAATCATTTCCATTTTTCTTTTTTCTGCCACGTTTATTTGTGTGGCTGAGACTGCCATTAATTTCACCAGTTCCTTATAGTTTGGCCAGGCTCAGTCCTGTCACCGGTGGGAGCAGTGTAGAGGGAGTTGGTCCTCTGTTGTCCCAGGATGAAGGAGAGGTCAGTAAGCTGGCTTTGAAGTAGAGCAAGGAGTCCTCAAAATCTTCCGCCAGCTTGACCGCCTCGCCCAGGGTGGCCAGGTTGTGCCGCTGTATCCATGTGCTCAGGTTTCAGCACCGACCACATGGCAAAACTGCTTGGAAACCATAGCTTCTCCCATCTATACCCCATCTTTTGAGCGGGAGTTAGCCAGTGTACCATGTGATTGCACAAACGCTGGGCAACCACCCTGGGGCTTGTATCCGGTGGCCTCTGGAACTCCCTGAAGCGCACTCGATGTGTTTTCCCCATGACATACAGTCGTTGGAGAATGGACAGCTTTACCTGGTTGTACTGGGTGGCATCAGCATCCGTCATGGCCTGGTATGCAGCCTGAGCTGAAGTTCACCAAAGAGCACATAGATGATCCACAAGACTTCTGGAACAATGTTCTCTGGATAGATGAGTCAAAGGTAGATCTTTTTGGCTTCAATGAGAAATGTTATGTTTGGTGAAAACCAAACACTGCGTTCGAACAAAAGAACTTCATCCCAACCATCAAGCATGGTGGTGGTAGTGTGATGGTTTGGGGCTGTTTTGCTGTCTCAGGACCTGGACGGCTTGCCATCATTGACACAACCATGAATTCTGTATTGTATCAGAAGATTCTAGAGGAGAATATCAGGTCATCCATCTGTGAGCTGCAGCTGAACCAAAAGTGGGTCATGCAGCAAGAAATTTCGTGTTTTATAATGGCCTAGTCAAAGTCTGGACCAAAACCCCATTGAAATGTTGTGGCAGGATGGAGCAGTTGTCCTTGCAAAGAAACCATAAAATGTCACGAGTTGAAGCAGTTCTGTAAGGAGGAATGGGCCAAAATTCCTCAAAACGATGTGAGAGTCTGACCAACAGTTACAGGAAACCCTTAGCTGAAGTCATTGCTGCTCAAGGGGGTGCTCCCAGCTACTGAATGTAAAGGTTCACAAACTTTTTCACACATGGATATTGAATGGTGAATCATTTCTGGATAAATAAATGTTCAAAAAAGTATCATCTTTATCTATTATTAGGACTTAGATTAAGATCTGATAACATCTTAGGTTTGAAATATGTGAAATATGTGAAAATCCTAAGGGGTTCACAAACTTTTTCTTGGCACTGTATGATAATGAGGGTCTCAATGAGTGCATAGGTCTCTTTAGTGTCTGCACTTGCAGTGTTAAGTATAGAGGGGAAGCACAGCAAAGTCCTCTTGGCGTACAGAAAAGAAAAGTTTTCTCAGGAAGGAGCAAAGAGTCCTTACGGCTGAGGTCACTTGGCATGAAACAGAGTAATTTGGAAAAGCCTTGACCAACATCAGTTTTGATAGTATCCTTAGGAATTGTATTGGGTTACCCAATTTAGCATGACATAAAGAAATTTGCCTAGCACTCTGGAAAAGGTGGATTGTTCTATCCCTCCAGACATTCCAACTGTGGTCTGAAAGGAACCAGAGAACTGAACACATGTGCAGGGATATTGGTTGCTAAATTGACACTGGAGTCCTCTGACATCTCAAACAAAGTGACCCTGGGATTGAATGTGCGGGATCTTCTTCGTCTTGTCCATCTCCTCTGAACATGTTCCTGTCTCTCCTTAATAAGAGCCAAATGTTGCCGCATCAAAAACTCTACCACAGCAGCCATCCTGAAGCCAATGACAAGTCTATACAGGTGTGTGCTTTTATACAGCTCTTATTTATTTGCTTCTACAATGTTTTGCACCTTCTAAGAAGAGGTGTAAAGTTTTTGGAGGGCATTAAGGCTACTGCTTGCGGCATGTGGAATCGCAGGTTATCTCCCAGCCTCCACCTGTTACACAAACCCTGAGTAAAATACCATTAAGCCTGTTTGCAGCTGTGTGTATAAATATAAACCAATTGAAGCATAATTAAATAATATAACCCTCCCAGGAAATACTTTCTGGCACGTAATTGTAGAAAACAAGCATTAAACATTTCAGCACTGTCCCGAGTGCCAGACTATCGAACGCAGCTTGAGATTTTACTGTGTGGAGCAGCTGTAGGTTTCTGGAAATGTTTACACAGAGTGTATGCTGGAATCTCTACTAACTGAAAATGAGCCTGCTTTGTCATCAGGTAGAGCAGATGCTGCCAATGCTTTTGGCTCTTCTTATGTATGTTTTCATTATTTTTATTTATGTATTAAACCAGGAGACTATCCACTAAAACCACAAACTGGAATGACAACACAGAATAGACATTTAGTATTAGTACTTATCCTAAAGAACAAATTAAAAATAGACCCTGCAAATTCCGGATGGAATTTATAGGGCCTAAGCAACTATTTTACGATACATTTGTATTAATCAATCTTGTGAACAGCCAATTAATCAATTATCTTATATGCCCTGTATGATATTAATTGTAGTATTGGTACACCCCAAAGCAATAAAACAAAATAAAAAATGGATTCAAAGTTATGAACACCACACTTAAAAACTAACCAGTGAACACAACACTCTAAACCAAAAGCAGGGCTCCAGGCGGCTATAAAAGGATTTTGACTAGTTAAACAAGCTTGCCTGTATATGTTTTGTTTTCTTATTATTATTCCTAATGGTAAAGATATAGAACTTGTATAAATACAGTGCACATTAAATCATTAGAAATAGTACAAGTTTCAGAATTGCAGACACGTGTTAGTAACTTGCGGGTTCTACAGTAATTTATTACATTTAATTTAACCCAGGCAGATTTGATTAACAACAAAAAAGGCCCAGTACTGAATGGCAGGCAGAGGAGGGACAGGATGGAGGTGCTTTTGTTCTTTAATTTTTAGTCAAGAGCACTCATTTGGATGGAGTCAACAGCATTTTCCTGACACAGCTTGTATTAAATTAAAAAACTGCCACCGCACAGTAATCTAGCAGTTCCCCTTGCTTATACTGTACATTTACTGTGATTTCCTTTGCTTCAGCATGCTTTCAATAAGTTTCTTTACCCTTTGCTGTGCTACCCTTTGTCATGGCATAAATAATAAATGCCAATGTTAGCTGCCAGTATACCAAACTGGAATACAACTCACAGCTTGTCTCACTCAGGGGGCTTGGCTTTAGTTATAAGCAATAAAAATGACTCAGTTGAAAAAATCTTCATATATATGTCTTTGTACATGCTGTTCAGCAGTTAAAAATAACTTTATTAGGCTCTAGTTGGGCTATCCTGCTACATAACTGATCTTGTGGTTTGTTAAGTGCCTTTACTTCAAGATACTGGCTCAACTGTCTAGCCGTTAGTACCCGCTGTGCTGGGTATTAGTGCCCAAATGCAGTATACTGCAGCAAGTCACATGCCATTGAATGATCACGCTGAAGAATTCCACTGGCTTGATTGAGACATCTAACACTGCATCTAACACAGAACCCCAAAGGCCTGCTTTGCCATAGATCAAATGGAAGCGAGACACCTCACCTTCTTTCGCAGCAGGTGTCAAATAGATTGCCAAAGAGATATTTGTTAGATCTTTACAAGTTATAAAAGAGGGCCAAACAATGTTACAAATCTGGAGACAGTATGCTAGATCCTGCTTGAAAGGCGAGAGCACAGCCTTGTAATTATTCACAGCACTACAGCCATCTGTCTAATAGGCAGGGAAGGGGTTGTACCCAGAGCTTTTCATCGATGTCTCATTCCAGCTCTCAAACACAGTGCTTCGCAATGATTTTTGGCCACTGGCATATTTGTTTATTTCTCACTGTATCTTTAAAACTAATCACTTATTCCAGAATACAAAATAAAATTACATTAAAATACAGATTTAACAAAAGGCACAATACTGAGAGCACAGAGCAGCAGATACGGCATGTAATGGCTTTAGTTAGCATATCAGTGCATCAGAACTGCAGTATTCCCATGGGTACAACTTTATGTGGGGTTGTGGGAGTACCTATCTATTAAATAATTATATAATGTATATTTATATTCATAATCTGTAACAGAATTTGAAACAACAGAAGCTTAATTTGAGGACATGACATGTCTGTCAGTTGATTGGGTCAGGAAGTACTCTTATAAAAATGTAGAACAGCATTTTTGCTTGGTAATTTTGCAGTTTTAGATGCTTTTCTCATTGTTATAATATGCATTTACCATAGTCTACGATGGTTTGCCATTTTTACTAATATGCTTTAGTATATCTTGCAATTCTTCAAAATGCTTAGCTATGCTTTTCCATGGTTTCTCCTTTATTATTCACTATGCTGCATTACACTTTGCTAGAAAACTTTTGTAAGAGTATGAAGTAGGTCATATACCATAGTTAAAGATAGTGAGGGTTTTTTATTTACTCTTTGCTTTTTAATTAGAGTTGTGGGAGACATCGGGAGAAAGTGAAAGTCTTTGGTTTGTGTTCCTTCCTTTTCCTCTCAGAATGGCCAATGTGCTTTTTATTAATTGAATAAGCTTATTATCAAACCATTTGTCTGAATGTTCTAGCGATCAGCTACCTGACAGTGAAGCAGAAGAAAGTTCTGAAGTTTATATATGTTTATACCTGTTAATACATTTTACAAACATCTTGTTAATTGCCTTGAATTTCTGTGGTGCTTCAGTACTGTATGTGTGGCTGCCTTTTAATTTTATATTACGAATTGTGATTTAAAGATAAAGACTAGAGGCTTGGGCCCCAAGGATATTATGTCATTGTGGCGTTGCTAATGGTTTCGTGGTGGAATCTAAAGAAAGCACCTGCCAACTCAGACTGGAACCTGTTGCAGTACCAGACAAACAACACTAGGTGGCTGTGTCCCATTTTCTTTCCTTCATGCTAGTAAAATGTTCCATCAGTTATTGAAAGAACATTAACAGAAAGCCCCAGACAAAACATGCTTTTCAATATATTATTTATTAATAATAATTTATTATATATTATATATATATATATATATATATATATATATATATATATATATATATATATATATATAACACACACACACACACACACACACACACACACACACACACACTGCTGTGCAAAAATCTTAGACATGCTGCATTTTTCTACTCTGATGCATTATGAGCATTGATAATTTACTCAAAGCCCTCTAACAAGGATGAGCAATACTTGAAGATAATATCCTTAAGGAATAGAAAGAAGACAAGTGTTGAATTGACAAAATAACTGGCAGAAGGCACAGGTGTCGCTGTTCATCCATCAACAGCACAAAGCACTTTTGACCATTGTTCTGTAGTCCAATTTCTGTGTTCTTGTGCATATTTTAGCCTTTAGCCTTTAGTTCCCCTTTCTTAACAGAGGTATTCTTACTGCAGCACATCCTTTAAGTCCTGATCTTAAGAGTGACCTTTGTGCTGTTGATTGTGATTATATATATATATATATATATATATATATATATATATATATATATATATATATATATATACTATATATATGAAACAGCACCAGAGGGAGAAGCCCCGCTGTCTCCAGTGCCAAAGGGAGAAGCCCCACTTTCTCCAGCCCTGACCACCTCACTGAAAACCAGTCTGGCTCCAGGTGGTGCTGTCCCTCACCCTGCGCTTCTGGATACCTTGCCAGAGTGCATGGACGTCCAGCCGCTGGACCTAGAGATCAAGCCGGAGCACCACCAAGTACAATTCCTTGGCTGGACCCCTGCTCTGCTCTTCCTGAAGCCCCAGAGGTCGCATCACGGTCAGCAGATGTCACTTGGACTCCCCCCCACCTTTTGCTGTGCTCCCACTGGAGGCTCAGACATCTGTTCACCGTGGCTAAGCCTCGTACCTCTGATCACTGGCCTGCACACCTGTCACCGTCACTCCTCGGGTCCTCATAACTGCCAGGACTAACTCCCACCCTCCATATCCGACTTCGACCCCCCTTATCGAACTTTAAAACCCTTGAACTCCCACCCACCCTTTAGTTTGGGGGGGGGGGGGGGGGGGGGCTTTGAATGGCTGAAAGTGGGAGGAAATGTGACACAGCAAGAGTTCTGCGTGTAAATAAAGTCTATATGTATATAAAATAATTACACACACATGTTTGCATTCCTATATTTGTCAGACAAACACAGGTTGAAAGTTGACAACAAATGAAATATTTTGGCACTGATCAGGAAATGAGAAGAGTAGCTCCTGAACTCTAAAAATTAAAAAATGTATTTGGAAAAGGTTTACTTTTTTAAATAACTTTTTTTAAAATGTCAAACCCCATCAGTTACAGTATCTTTATCACAGTGGTTTTGTTATCTGTTTTTTTTTTTTTTTTTTTTTTTTTTTAAATGGGATAGCAGCCTCGTAACTGAAACAAATAATATCGATAATAAATGACAGGAACAACAGTTCATATTTGAAATGTACAAGCAGTTAATTTTTTTTAATTTTTTTTTTTACAAAAAATGCATATCACAGACGCAGTTACTTATTTGCAATCCTTGTAACCAGAATTTCCAGAAAGTTCTGCTCATTTTAGATACCATTGTGTTCCACTTATCAACAGCAATCTATTGGAAAAACTCTTTATCTGAGTTCTTTAACAGTCCGACCAATCAATACAAACATGTCTATCTGAACAACTGAAGGGGTACTGAGATAGAAAGACTATGGCAATGCGTTCACTATTAATTGACAGCTGAGTAGACTATTGTGTTTTGATAAGTGCAAGGTAACATAAAATATTCAACAATCAATGTGCTGTTTTGATGCTGCGTTAATCATTGCAAGTAAAAGAAGTGGTTTGATGAAAACGAAGAGCAGGATTGCTGAATAGGTAACAAGAGAAAACTTTTTTTCCCCCTCTTTTGACTTAACCTGGGGTCAGGAGAAGCTCTGTGCTTAGTGTTTTGCAGTGAGTGTCAGTAATTGTCCTGCAAAAACAAGTAACTACTCCCACAATTCTCTCTTGTATTCTTATAAAACTGACTGTTGTTTTTGCTTATGTAAACTAATAACTCGGAATTGCAATTAGAGAATGCGGTCTATAACATTCTAACAATATTGCAGGCAGGGCTTTTAAGCACTTTGGTTTGGCTAGATGTCCAATAAATAGAAATGATGGACTAATATATTTAATGACATGACATTTGTGATATTGTAGTGCATTTTTCTGTCCAGTAAATCAATATATACATAACTAAAAATAGATTAACTTCCTGATTTATTATTATTATTATTATTATTATTATTATTATTATTATTATTATTATTATTATTATTATTATTATTATTATTATTATTATTATTATTATTATTATTAGTAGTAGTAGTAGTAGTACTATTTACAATGCAATAAATTATATTTACAACTTATTTATTTCCATTGTCATTTAAACTGGGAAACATTGTATGTCTGCCTAACCGTCTTTAACAGTAAAAAGTATAGGAAACAAATTGTTAACTGCTGAAAAACACAGAAGCATGGTAAAGGAAGTGAAAATCCAATATACGAGCACAGGGGACATAGTTACATGCAAAAATATTACTGAGTACGAATCTTTAATTAATACTGAGTTAAATCCTGAGGACCACCAGGACACCAAACATGTTCGCAATAATAAATGAAGTGCGCCCAGTGTGAGCAAAACCTTATCTGTGTTTCCTTAAGCATTTTTTCCACTTGATATAAACTCCGTTACCTGGGTCCCATATACTGTACACACTGCCCCATTTAACAGTAGCTGTTATATGTACATTTAAATGTGGTTATGCCACGTTTACAAGAAATTACAAACACCTGGACTTTTCAGTTTAGATATCTGTTTTGTATACCTACTTTATTTTAATTTGACCTCTGAAGGCTTCTGTCTGAAGTCACAGGTGAGTTTTTGGTCGTCCACACAATTTATTACAATTGGCTCTGCTTGGGGGAAGTGGAGATATGGATTGCAGAAAGGCCACAGAGACTTTTTAAACAGAGGGGCCTGCCCACCCACTTTTAACAGCAAGGGCGAGAAGAAAAAAAAAAAAAAAATATATATATATATATATATATATATATATATATATATATATATATATATATATATATATATATATATATATATATTATACAGTGCCTTGCAAAAGTATTCAGACCCCTGACCAATTTTCTCATATTACTGAATTACAAATGGTACATTGAAATTTCGTTCTGTTTGATATATTTTATTTTTAAACACTGAAACTCAGAATCAATTCTGAGGTGACATTGATTTTATGTTGGGAAATATTTTTAAGAAAAATAAAAAACTGAAATATCTTGCTTGCATAAGTATTCAACCCCTGTGTGACACAATGTGACACAATTACCTTACCATTGGCCTCCACCTGTGAACCATTAAAGTTCCTGTCACATTTTCTGGATAAAAACCCCACTGTTGAAAGGATCATTGGTAAGGCTATGAATCTGAAGGAAAATGAAGACCAAAGAGCATTCTACAGAAGTTAGAGATAAAGTAATACAAATGCATAGATTAGGGAAAGGGTACAAAATAATATCCAAGTGTTTGGATATCCCAGTGAGCACAGTTGGATCAATAATCAAGAAGTGGAAGCTGCATCACACCACCCAGGCACTGCCAAGAAAAGGCCGTCCCTCAAAACTCAGCACTCAAACAAGAAGGAGACTTGTGAGAGAAGCCACAGAGAGGCCAACAATCAATTTGAAGGAGCTACAGAGTTCAATGGCTGGGAGTGGAGTAATGGTGCACCAGTCAAACATTTCAAGAGCTCTGCATAACACTGGCCTGTATGGGAGAGTGGCAAGAAAGAAGCCGTTACTCAAAAAGTACCATCTGAAAGCACGTCTGGAGTTTGCCAGAAAGCATGAGAGTGACCCAGCTGCAATGTGGGAAAAGGTTTTGTGGTCAGATGAGACCAAGATAGAGCTTTTTGGCCAAAACTCAAAGCGCTATGTGTGGCGCAAACCTAACACTGCCCATGCCTCAAGTGACACCATCCCTACAGTGAAGTATGGTGGTGGCAGCATCATGCTGTGGGGATGCTTCTCATCAGCAGGGACTGGGCATCTGGTTACAATTGAAAGAATAATGGATGGAGCAGAATACAGGAAAATACTGCAAGAGAATCTGCTTCAGTCCGCTAAAAAACTGAAGCTTGGGAGGAAATTCACCTTTCAGCAGGACAATGATCCCAAGCACAAGGCCAAAGCAACATTGGAGTGGCTCAAGAACAAAAAAGTGAATGTCCTACAGTGGCCCAATCAAAGTCCTGATTTCAATCCCATTGAGAATCTGTGGCATTATTTGAAAATTGCAGTCCACAAGCGTCGTCCAACCAACCTGAACAACCTGGAGCAAATCTGCCAAGAAGAATGGGCCAAAATCACTCCAATACTGTGTGCAAAGCTGGTACTGTGTGCAAAGACTTAAAGCTGTTATTGCAGCGAAAGGTGGCTCTACCAAATATTAATGTGTGGGGGTTGAATACTTATGCAAGCAAGATATTTCAGTTTTTTATTTTTCTTAAAAAATATTTCCCAACATAAAACCAATGTCACCTTACAATAATTGATTTTGAGTTTAAGTGTTTTAAAATAAAATATCAAACAGAACGAAATTTCAATGTACCATTTGTAATTCAGTAATATGAGATAATTGGTCAGGGGTCTGAATACTTTTGCAAGCCACTGTGTGTGTGTGTGTGTGTGTGTGTATATATAATATATATATATATATATATATATATATATATAATATATATATATATATATATATATATTTATGTTTGTGTACAAACTATGACACACACACACAAGATAAGTCAATTTAACAAATCAAATGAGAAAGACTGATAATAATAACACATTAATAAATAAACTAGCTCCATAGGCTATAAAGCTAAACAAATACTTTGTAGACAGCTGTTTAATATTCTTTATCAATACATTCTTTATCAATGTAAATGTTGTACATGGTCATTCTCTTTTTTTTGTTTGTTTTACAAAACAAACATTTCATTTATTTTGAATTAAATTAAACAATGTTCGTGGGATACCACTCACTACCCAACATTCAGATAACAAGCTCAGTATTATTAGTATCGTAATAGTGTAGTAGCATTGTTGCAAACTTTAAATAACCTGTAGACTATAAATCTATAACCTGCTTCAATATTTGACGTAGCTGTTCAGTTGGATTCATTTATCCACAGAAAAGGCTTGGGCACCATTGGGTTCAGGTCAGATTAGAGTGTGCTCTCCCTCCCCCTCTGTCTCATAGCGCTGTGAGAGGGTGCTCACCTGCCTACTAGCAAAGTACTTGATGAAAGTCACTGCCATCATGGTCCCTCACCTTTCAATACAAGTCTAAAAGATGGTAATTTTGCTTACAAGTGTTGTCCAAAAATTAAATATTTTCTGCAGTACTTAACTTGTCTAGTGTCACAGTTTAAATGTAGGTTAAATGTTTCAGCCTTGGTTTTTTGTTGATGTTAACGATGAACTGCAATGATAACACATTTTAGGCAACTTACATCAGTAGAATATAATGTAAATAGAAAATGTGTTTGTGACGGGGAACTCCCCGTCTATATGAATATGTTTGGAAATGGCAGGGAGGGGGTTAAATTTCTCCCTGCCAGAAAAACATGTGAGAATGTGGCTGGAGCTCTACTTGAATAATTATTGATTAATTGGGCTCCAGCTACAGGGGATGAAAGCCAGGGGAGAGGACATGGCTGGGGGGGGGGGGTGTGCTTTCTGTTTGGGAGTTTGCTTTTGTGTTGGAAAGTTTTGTGTTTTAAGAAGAAAGGAGTATCTTGTTTAAAGACCTGGAATGACCATTTATTTTTGTAAGTTCACTTTGATTTTTTTTTTTTTGAGCCTCCTTCTGTTGGCCCTTGTGCCTGTTTATTTGATTATTTTTGTTTAATAAAGAACTTTATTTTTGCCTTTACTCTGAGTCTCATCACTCTGTCATCCTGTCACAGTGTTATATATGTAAGGCATAAACCATGATGGGCCGTGCGGGTCTGAGGTGGTGATAAGGGCGGAGGTGTCTCAGTAGCAAAGTGGCTTGCACACGCTGATGATGGGCGGAGTTTCAAATGACCTATTTAACAAATTCAACCATCAGATGCTCCACTGTTTCCACTACATTCCATATTCATCTAACCATACTGCACATTCATATCCACTTTCTCTTTCTTCACTCCTATTTTAGCTAACTTATCCACCCTCTCATTCTCATCTATTCCTATATAAGCTGGAATCCATACTAAAATTACATATAAACCTAAATAGCATCATTTCATAAATAAATACATTATTTTCGGCACTAAATCTCTTCTATCACCCTCCCCTCCAATTTAATCACCTGTAAACCCATTAAGGAATCTGAAAAAAATGACTAATCTATTCACCTTTACACCTACGATCCATTGCAATGTTAATATAGTCCATATCAATTCTGCTGTTATAATTGACACATCATCTGTAATATGAAAGTGCTTTCCCACCTCAAATTCTGGTATACAACAAGTCACTGCAACCCTGCCATTACCTGTATTTTTTGACCAATCTGTAAAAAACTTACAATAATGTTCCTCAATCATTGTTTACTCATCTCAATTCCTGTTTACAAAATTCACCTGTCCTTCACCTTCTCTTTTGCTTACAACAAGAATAAATCAATCAGAGGAGTTCTTAGGTACATATACTCTTTTTAATCTCACCCTTCCTATACAATATCTCAGTGTTTCCTGATCCTCAATATATATTGAATTCTCACCCCAATAGCTATCACACACATTCCTTTTTCTCTTTATTACCTCATATTCCCAACAAGGCTAAAAAATACCGGATTTCCATCTCCACCATTCTTTGCCTAGACCCAGTACTGAATTCTCAGTATTTTCCTTCTTAGAGTGGCATTTCCCCAGTAACTACTTGCAGGTGCTACAACCAGAGATGAACATAGTGCTCCATTACATATTCTAAGAGCCCTAGCTTGTACCACATCCAGTTTTCCCAAATCCTTACTGACTGCCTCCTCATGCATCATTCATCCATAATCCAGTATGGGCCTAATCAATGCTCCATAAATTATTAACAAAGTTGTCATACTTGGTTTCCATACATTCCCTGATATACTCCTCAACAAATTCATCCTTCCTTTGCATCTAACAACTACTTTGTCTATCTGCTGTGTCTATTTCAATTTAATCTAACAAAACCCCTAGAAATGTAAATACTATCTTTGACTGTTGTCCATCAAACTCTCCACTTTTTTATGATAAAAAATAACTTCCTCTGTTTTTAACATTGAAAATCTCACCCCCATTTCTTTGCCCAAAAATGTACTTCCTTCAATCTCTCATTCAATTTCTTGATCCCATTATCCAAATTTCTATGTCTGTTCCAAACAACACAATCATCTGCATACATTAATATCCCACTATCTTAAACACTTTTTGGCAAACCATTTACCACAATATTAGAAAGGAGTGGACTCACTACACTACCTTGAGGAACTCTATTTTCAATCTCTACTATTTCTGGTAAACTATTCCCGACTTTCACCTGCATTTTCCAAAACATTTCTAAACCATTTCAACAGTCATCACACAATCCCTATATTAAACATTTTAACCAATACTCCTCCTCTCCACATCATATCCAAAAACCCTGCTGCTGTATACTGTTTATTTACAAACTCCTTCTGAACCTCTGACGCTAAACATAAAATCTGGTCCACTGTACATCTTTTACTTCTCACCTGACTTTCCAATAGGAACTAATACTGCCTGTTTCCAATTATTAGGAATCCTACCTATCTTCCAAACTAAATGAACAAGTGTAACACAACCAACAAACATCAATCTGATTATTTTTCTAACATCATGTAACGTTAGGTTATTACCATAACCCCAGTTCCCTGAAAAAGAATGACAACCATTACCGAATGGGAAAAGCCCATTCTGACCGTCAATCACTGAGCATATATAAAAAAGCTGCCCTATCAGGGCCCTGCTGTGAGGAGGAAGTCACTGAAATCAGTGATCAGCTGGGGACATGACCTCGAAGGGTAATGGTTGTCATTGTTTTTTAGGGAACCAGGGTTATGGTAGTAACCTAACGTTCCCTTTCAATGGAATGATAACCATTACCGAATGGGAAGCTGTACCAAAGATGTCGTGGCTCCAGATTACCAACAGTATAGCCTCATGGCCATAGCCTCAGAGCCCACATGATGCCTAAGGGCATGCCACCTGCAACACCCTAGAGCCCAGAAAGGGTCTCGCTCGGTTTGCAACATCAAGGTGGTAAAAACGTGGAAATGTCTCATCTAAGGAGGTGCCATGAAGGAAAACCCACGAAGTTGCCTGGCCCCTGGTAGAATGGGCTGTAATGTCCCTCGGTAAAGGGGAGTCCGTCTGTTCATACGCCAAGCATATAGCATCTGCCACCCAGTGTGCTAGATGTTGCTTCGATAGGGCCTAACCTATAGGGTGGGACCCATAGCACACAAACAGCTGGTTGGACTGTCTCCAGGACGCTGTCCTATCCAGGTAACAGCGCAGAGTCCGAACTGGGCAAAGCACATGCTGTCTACGGTACTCCTCTGACTCATGCGGGGGAGGTCTGAATGTTTCCAAAACCACTGGTTGGTTTATATGGAATAAAGATACCACCTTTGTCAAAAAGGCTGGATTTGTTCTTAATGTTACCCATGAGCCACTTCCAGCGAAAGCCATACATGTGTCATCGATGGACAGTGCAGGAAGCTCACTTACTCATCTGGCAGACATAATGGCTATTAAAAACGTCACCTTCAAGGAAACAAGGTGCAGTTCTGCTGATGCCATGGGCTTGAATTGGGGACCCGTAAGGACCCGCAGCACCAGTTCTAGATTCCACTTTGGGACCATACTTTTCATTGGAGGACGAAGCCTCCGAACCCCTTTAAGAAATTGCACTGCTAGGAAGTGTGCCCCAGGGGACACAGAGTCAATTTTGTCGTGGCACACTGATATTGCTGCCAGGTATACCTTCAAAGTGGATGCTGATTTTCCTGCATCAAAAAGGTGTTGTAAGAAGGTTAATATTGTCTCAATAGAGCAGGTCACAGGATCGTGACCTTCGGCAATGCACCAGTCTTGGAAAACTTTTCATTATTTGAGTACTGGGCTGTAGTGCTTGGCGCCCTAGCTAGCACGTCTACTCCCAGGGGGCCCCTGTCTCTCTCTATGGAGAACCATAGGGGGGCAATGAGTGGACTCGGCTGTGGCAAAGAGGTCGACTCTTGCGGTACGAAATCTCTCCCAAATCTGTTTCACCACTTGAGGATTCAGTCTCCATTCCGAGCTGTCTGGAGCTCTTCTGGACAGCAGATCTGCTGCCTTGTTGTCCACACCGGGGAGGTGAACCGCCCTGATGGAACGCGAGTTTCTGTGCATCCAGGACAGGAGTCTGTGTGCTGCGTGGTGAAGGCCCGGCGACCGCAGGCCGACTTGGTGGTTTATGTAGGCTACCACTGTAGTATTGTCCGTCCGGACCAGCATATGTTTGTGCACTAACTGCTGGCGAAAATGAGATAACGCCAGGTTCACTGCTTGCAGCTCTTGGGCATTTATGTGCGCTTGCTGCCAATGTCCCTTCCACTGATCTGTTATTCCTCTCCCATTCCAGACTGCTCCCCAGCCCAGGCTGGAGACATCTGCAATGACCACTTCCTTTCTGTGAGGGGATCCGAGGGGAGAGCAGAGGCGCAGATTGATGGGACAGAACCACCACTTCAGTGTCTTCCGGCATTGTCTGAACACTCGCACTAGCCGGTACCAATCGCGGACCAGGTGCACCTTTAATGTATTTACCCAGGCTTGAAGCAGGCGCATTCTCAGCAGCCCTAATGGAAGGATTCTTGAGGCGGCTGCCATCAGCTCCAACAACCTTTGATATATTCTGACCTGGAGGAGAGCATCCTCTCTGAATAGGGAGAGTGTGGCTTCCAACGACCAAATTCTCTTCCAACAGTGAAGCAAGCATGCTCACAGAGTTCAGTTTGATCCCCAGGAACACTGCACTGAGACGGTACAAAGTTACTCTTCTGTTGATGTATAGAGAGCCTTAGCTTCGTCACATGATCTATGACCTGCTTTGTGTGTGCCTCGGAGCTTTGGAATGCGCGCAAACTAGCCAATCATCCAGATAGTTCAGGTTCCGAATACCCCGTAGTGGAGCCAGTGTTGCATCCATGCATTTTGAAAATGTGCGGGGCGCCAGCGAGAGGCCAAACGGCAGCACGCAGAATTCGTATGAGTTGCCTTGCGGGACGAATCGGGACATGGAAGTAGGTGTCTTGCGGGTCAATCGATGTGAAGCAGTCGCCCGGTTGGACGGACTGGAGGATACGCTGTGCTGTCAATATGTTGAACTTCCTCTGTTTGAGAAACAAGTTGAGGACCCTGAGGTCCAGAATAGGACTGAAACTGCCATCCCTTTTGGGCACCAGGAAGTACCTGAAGTAAAAGCCGCCGAGGGCATTGCTTGGGTTTACCAAGCCCACAGCATTCTTCTGTTGAAGATTAACAATTGCCTGTTGAAGGAGTATCGCGCTCGTTGGTTCGATGATGGTGAGGAGCACACCCTTGAAGAGTGGCGGACCTAAGCGGAATTGTAAAACCTATCATGTCTCATTGTCGATAGCACCCAGGAGTCTTGGGTGCAGCCTTGCCATGGGTCGTTTCTTTGGGTCAGACAGGTTGTGAGGGGGGTTGGTGGCAGTCGGGGCCCCTCAGAGGCGGTCTCCCTTGGACTTCGGAGGGGGAGAGTCTCCAGCCGGAGAACCGGTTACCCCTGGCCGGTGGTGGTCCCTTGCCGCCGGCTCTTCCTCTGGCTGCTTGTTTGGAGGGTGGCGTTCAGGTCCAGTTGCCCCTGTAGGCTGTGAAGGCCGCCTTGGGCGCTGACAGTAAGCAGGAAGGCGCAAAAATTTGGAAGCGACCAAGGCTCACATCAATTTGCCCTGGTGAAATGGGGGCATCCAATAACGCCACCTTCTCGGTCTCTACCACCTTGGCCTGATTTAGCCACAGGTCTCTTCGGGCAGCTACCAGCCCCGCTAGAGACCCGTCTGATGCCTGGCCTAATTCATCGTCCTTGTTACCACCATCAGCTCCCCTGTGTCCATCTCCATTGCCCTCTCCTGCAGCCTCTCAGCCTGCTGTGTCTGGTATAAAACCAGTATGGCCATAGCATTGGCCGCTCTGGTTGTCAGTGCCATTGACTCATACACCTCTTTTAGCATCACGTCTGTTGTTCTGCATGGCTTGGGAGGGCAGGTAGGGTCTTTGTCCCCTTTAATAAAGGTAGACCCCCAGCACCAGTACTGTGACTGTGTCCCCGATGGTGGGGAACATGCCTAGACCTGCTTCTTGGGCTCTTGTGATGTGTAGCAGGACCTCTGCTGTTCTTGAGGCTGATGGGGGCAGATGCTGGGTTGCTCCAGGATGAGCGCACCAGCTTAAGAAAGTCCTGGCGAGACTGAGCCCTCACTGTTTCCACCAGCTCTGTGCCATGCTGATGTAGCTGAGTCAATCGACGTTGGCAGTAAGCACAGCTGCAAGTAGCTAAGGCTGAGTAAATCGACGTATGGGACGACGCATCGAGCCCATGGGGTCACCCTACAGTACAACAACAGCTCAAAACACAGTCGAAAAACTACACGAGGTAGTGGAACAGAGAGTAATGGCCGGTTGCCAATCTCAAAAAGAGGGGTCGAAACCAGCTCTAGTCAGTAAACTTACATGAGAATAAGGCAGGAGCACTCTCAATTAACACTTGAAAGCATAATATTACAGTGTACAAAAATAATTTGAAGGTTTGAAATTGAAGAGAGAGAGAGAGAGAGAGAGAGAGAGAGAGAGAGAGAGAGAGAGAGAGAGAGAGAGAGAGAGAGAATGGCGATATGCTACTATGAGGACGTCCCTCTTCAACAGGAGGTGGGAGGGACTTTCTCCTCACAGCAGGGCCCTGATAGGGCAGCTTTTTATATGTGCTCAGTGATTGACGGTTAGAATGGGCTTTTCCAATTCGGTAATGGTTGTCATTCCATTGAAAGGGAACAAACTATATTCTTCCCTGACGCAGTGTTCTTCCTTCTTCTCAAAGTTTTTTAAAAATGTATTCTATCTCCGACTTCATATTCACAGTATGCTCCAATTCCTCTGAATTCTTCGGACATCGGGGCTTCAACCCTTAAGCATGAGGAACGTATGATTGATTGCACCTGACTTGAAACTGCAGCCCGTGAAATTTTCAAAATTGCCTGAGCAGAGAATAGAATCACTCATAGAAGAAATCAGATCACGGTTGGGATTGCTCGAGAATGGTAAGTGATTTAGTGGAAATAGATATTGTTTTTAACATTTAGCATAACACTATTGTTGCAGAGGTTTGGAGTAGCGTAGGCTATTAACTTGTATAAGTACAGTATCCCCAAAAGCGCTCATGTTTTTTGTTTTGCAGTACATTCTTTTTAGAAGACGTTACATTGCTTGCCAAGTAATTGCTTTCAATCATAACATAGATTTTCCTTTTGGGCTACACAATAGTATCTTCATTTCTTGTTTTCAGCGTCTGAGGGCGGAGCAATGATGTAGCTCTGTGAAAGCGCTCTACAAAGTACCGTATACACACGTGCTGTGCAGCGTCACGGGCAGGGGGGGGGGGGTGGGGTGGTTACCAGTATCACAATGTATCAATTTCAGTGCTAGAGCGTTTGGGCTCCATTCAGAACTACGCGCTGTAGTACGTTGAACCGTATCAAAATAGAACCGTGTGTACGTCCCTGGTTCCCTGTGAGTAGCAAGAATCAGGAGTCTGAAACAGTGTTTTAGTGAGAAAAGCCTGGGATTCCAACTCAGGCTGACACCTAAAGAAACATATCCAAAAGAAGCTTGCAAACAGCCAGGTAGTATTAATCAGGAGCGAAGCAGAGGCATGAGGATATTATCACGACTGGTCAGTACTGTATTATAGTTTAAGTAAGCACACCAAAATATACATCCACCGAAACAGAAAGGAAATATTCTAGAAGCAATGTCCAGGAGAAAACAGAGTAAACCGCGACAGATCAAACGTAAGTAAACTATCTTTATTATTTCAGTAATGCTTTTGTCACAGTGGTGGGTCTTCCGAGAGATATTAGTGATTCTTAGTAATTAACGGGTTTGTTATTGTGTTAAAAAGCAAAGATCGGTGCCTGTTTTCTTTAAGCATGAGACGGGGAACGTGCCTCATACTTTTAAGCTACATAGCTGATTAGTTTAATCATAGAAACCGCATCAATTTTAATGTGCATTACTGTGGCTTAGTGTTAATGCCATAAACAAACAACTCGATTAGTGCCATCATGGCTAAAGTGAGCCCTCTGATCACGACCTGGCTGTCAGAACTAATGAAACAATGTTAAGTTTAAAGCACACCAAGTTCCATAACGTGTACACCGTTAATAGTGTGCCCTATTGTCAATTAAATGCGCTTGTTCGGAAACAGATTTTAAATTAAAGTGCAGAATATATAACTGTTTCATTTGGTTTCGCGTGTTTTTGTTGCAGGGTTACAATGTATACACAATACTCGGAAAGCAACCCCTGCTGTGGGATACGGTTTACAAAACATAAGGGGAGAATCTGTTTGTGTCGATCCAAACACTTATTAAAACAGCTGTCAGCCAGCTTCTAATATATTCAAGATTAAAGATGAAAACGCTGATAATCTGGTTTGATTTATTTATTTATTTATTTAAAAAAAACTTACAGTATTCAACATTTTAATCACTTTACCAAAATAAAACTTCCTGCATAATTCTAATTTTGAGATGATCAAACATTGTGTGTGTAGGCACAGTACGTTAACGTGTATATAAGCCTGTACCATGTATTCGTGTATTTTTTCTCAATATGCTCCCCACCACATGAACCTCACAGTTGACACGCAGACTCCAGTTTCCTGTTAAACTCTGGTTTGGAAGCCTCTCTGTTCTCTGAAAAGACTGATATGAAAAACAGATAAGGCCGATCTGATCACAAGGCCGATAGAGATTTAAATTGGATCGTTTTTATTTGTTTTCTGTCTGTGGCTGGCAGGCTGTTCCCAGGCTGAAGTTATATTCTTTCTGCCCATGCAGCGCTGTTTCCAGCGAGATGGGCCTCCTGATTAAACTGGCAGATGATCTCCCTCGCTGATAACGGTTATAAACAACTGAATCTTTTCTTTTTTTTTCAATCTATTTCTTCAACTCGGTATAGCGGTTTGAAGTGCTCGACTAATACTTTACTTTTTTCTTTTCTTTATTTGAACACTTGGCTTGGTCTGTGCGCGCCTTCCTGTTGAGATGTTACGCTGTTATCACAGGAGCGTGATCTCACAGTTGATACAATTTAAAAATAAAATGTAATTTGCCTTTTTTTTTAAAGTTCAATAGTACTAAAAGCTTGGCTGCCATTCTGTAGTGTTTCAGTTCCCGTTCCAGAAGATGCTCGGGCTTGATAAGTACAGTAGCAACATTCTGAAGGTTGGGTAGACTGGGGCGGGGTGGGCTGTACCAAAATAAATATTGACGACAAGCCTGCTCTGAAGTGTCGTTTTATAGAATGAGACTGCAGTGAGTTCTCAACGTTAGATCGTGGTTGTCATTTATTTAAAAACATACCTTAATATAGACAGTAGGAGAAAACCCGCGGGGTATTTGTGCTCTTCCCAAATATTATTGTGGATACAAAGTTCTGAGACCGATCTTTTGAACGTTAAATACAATTTGATCTGACTGAGAAACGGATCAAATTTATTATTATTATTATTATTCTTATTATTATTATTATTATTATTATTATTATTATTATTATTATTATTAATAATAATAATAATAATAATAATAATAATAATAATAATAATTATTAATTTATTTATACATACAAATGTTGACACAGCCATGGTAGAAACATACTAACTCCTATTTTGTTCTCTATAGATAGTAAACATATTAGCAATGCAAGACACCTACAATTTAGGAAATGAGGAAATTACTTTTTTATGGCTTTAAAGAGGCACAGAAATTGTAACCCCCCCCCCCATTTAATCTGCAATATGTGAATCAGATGAGTAGTGTTGCCAAGTATATTATATCATTGGAAAGTTCAGATTGCGCTGAAAAAAACAATGTATAGGTTTCCCATGTTTCCTTTAGAGACTTTTGAGAAAATTGACTTAAACAATTTTGTCCCAAATTCAAGAAAAAACTCTAGCACTGGTGATGGAAAAACCTGTAGTATCCAAGGGGTTTTAAAAGACCGCTTGTCAAAACGTTTGCTACATAGTTTCCTCTAACATGTCTTTGTTGTGTAACCTTCACTGCATGTCAATAGGAGAGAAGATAGTCAGTTTGAATGATGATAAGGATGAATATGCACGTAAAAAATTTTCTCTACAAATATTTACTTTTTTGTTTTATTCCAATAGTGTTTTCTATAGGATTGTGTAATTTTTTGTTATACAACTCCAGTAGCACAGCTATTCATTCTACAGCAGTTGTAATGCGTTTAAATAAGCAGCTATGTTTTCCATTTTGATTAACACATGAGTCGTACAGACTAACTTTACTTTTGTCATACACTAACCATATTTTGTTTGTACTCAGATGTCCTCTTATTAGCTGAGAGATCGTTGCTGTTGATAATTGGCACCAAATCTAATAATGACACTGTTTGTTAAAAGCTAAAACCCAAAGCTTCCTGCTTCGGGTTTAAAAATAATTCTGACAGTTAAATGTGAAACGAGATAAATGGGGTGCAGATGGCAGAAGAGATAGGTCGGTGAGGCCGATGCAGCAGATAAAAATGGAATGTGAATTTAAATTGCATATAGGTGCCATTTGGTTCTGGGACTGGCTTGTGATGTCTCCACGAGTTGAACAAAAAATAATAAGGAAGATGATAAAAGTGGAATTGGATGGCAATTCAGATAACATAAAAAATGCCAGATTTGAGAACAGCAGCTAGGTGCTGCATGCCTCCCTGTCTTCTGTTAGATTTATAATGTTGATAATATGTGGAGCTGGTGATTTTCAATACAGATAAAGACAGTCTGCCTTAGCAACATTAACTAGAGGGTGAAAAGAAAGAAAGAGAATAGCAATGTGTTTTTACATTCCTATTTCACCCATCTTGAGCTGGACAGTGGAATGAGGTTGAGTGAAGTCTGGTCCAAGCAGGTCGTGTTTCCTTCTGTTTGTTGCGTGTGAAAAGCTAATCTACTTTTTTTTTTTTTAAATGTGTTTGTCTTGCTTTGTTCTTCTGTGAATTTCAGATAGAACAGAATATGGATTTATCTGGCAATATGAAAAAAAAACAGATGAGAGAAAAGATGTAGTGTTCTATTAATTTAAGTTGCATTATAAAGAAAGAAAAATGGGACCTGGCATTCTGGGGTTGGATTTGCTCACTGTCCTCGCACTACATTGAAACGCTTGATAGAAGTTAATATAACAGTCTAAAAGTTTAAATGTATAATTTGAGAAACATGAGAAAATCAAACCACAGCAGCTGCAGCTGCTCTGTGTTGCCTGTTTTTTCCTTTGTTCTGCTTTTAGCTTGATGTGAACTTTTGATAAGCCCTGGGGCTGGATCTCCATGCAGATAAAGATTGCCAACTCTGATAAGAGTTCTTATCTCCGTCTTGCAGACTGGAGCAGGACTCTACTACAATAACATTACAAACCGGAGAGAATCAGCAAACTGGGGCTTTGGCATGCTGTTCCACTGCTAATGTGATTCATGCTGTTGTATAATTAGATGATAGGTGTGAATCTGCACTTTTTCCATTGCATGCATTGTTGTCAATTAATTTAATTAAAACTAATACAGCCTATTATTAACTGTAGATGACGTGTTAGATTGAGCTCTGAAAGAGATTTTTTTCCCACTTGATTGTTATCTTTGAATTTTCTCGTAAAGGTCTTTATGTATGCAGAAAAATAGCAGAGGTAGCAGATGGGTTATTTGTGCTGATATTCTTCAGTGATATTAGATGGTGAGTGATAGTATATCAGCATGGTTTCTTGATAATTATCATATTTTCCTTTTCTTCTGGTTGTTAATGCTTCAAACTTTGTTTTGAATCTTCTCTAAAGCAGAGCACTCAAATCTTGCATCAGAGTGATGTGTTTCATGGCTACCAATACCATACAGGTGCATCCCTTTGCTTCAATTAAAAAAGATTGTCCAAAAGGAGTACCCAGAGAAAAGTGAAATGCAATAGCTAGGAACCCATGCAATATTTTTAAAAGGCTTGTTATCAGACAACTGTATAAAATAGATGGCATTTAATTTTTATATAAATAAATGGTTCAAAGTATGTAATTGTACATAGGCAAAAAGGTCAGTACATCTTATACTCCAACAATGTAAGGTTCAGCTATTTTAAAGTGGCAGTGTCCCAAAATCATGTAGAATCTTACAATACAATACAATTCTTTCATATTCCAGTTTTGTTTACATTGCCAACAGGTAGTTTTTATATGTAGGAACACAAGCCGTCTACGTGCCCCACTGAAACCAGATTTTCACAAAAACAAATATTTACAGGATGTAAAGGCTCGGTTCACTTGTGTCCTGAACTTGGGTAAATCCCAGGCCTCCTTTAGTGCAATCCAACAGTGAACCAGCCCACTTTGCCACCTATAAAACAGTAATCATCTTAACTACCAGCTGTATGGCCAGCATGGGTGCCAAGTTTAGACGGCAGGGTTGTTATGAGCACCTTTTCCTGCTGAGATTCTCTTCTTCACCTGTGATTTACAATCCAGGAACAGAACGATCCCTACCCAGCAGCTTACAATCTGCTTGTGGATCCTACTACTCTTTACATTGTATGTGTGGGTGATAACAGCAGATTGTAACCGGAGTGCACAGGGGAAGGAAAGCCCATTAAAAAAGTGTTAAAGCAACTGAAATCTGCCTACCACTACATCATGGCTGGTTTGCAGTCAAAACACCCAAAAACAAAGATGAAGATAAAAAAAAAAAGATGGAGATAGATTGTAGAGCTGGCAGTGTCACTTGGTTTGATATCTGCAAAGAGTTAAAGGACAAAATCTGTCAGGTTCCTTCAGAAGTTAGGTTTCAGCGGGCTAATACAAATACTGTTTACTGCAACAAGAAGACAAGGTAGTTAGATACAGAAGGTTACAGCTACACAATTGCACCCTACTATAAAATACTGTCTACAACTGTTATCGTATGTCTTTTTTTGTATGTGCTACTGTTTATGCATCAGAGTGCACAATCTTTTTATAGGATAACCTTTTGTTTGCATTACACTATCGTAACTTCATCATTTTGTAGCCACAGTGAAACATTGTGAAGTTTTGCTTTCTACAAGCACCACTAGTCTGCGTCATGCTCATGATTTCACAGCAAAACTTTCAAACATCTCCATCTAGTAACAGTCATTCTAACAGGGCCTCAAGGGTCTGCTTGAGTGAAAATCAAGCATGCTGGTGACGAGAAATGTTTGGCCACAACTGACAAGCTGTCATTTTGACATGTTTGTGGCTACGATATTTCTGTGTGTGCAATACTATATAATATATACAGTACAAAATCTTCAGGTTTCTCTACACAATAGACACTATTGAGTTAGTAGTTATGGATAAGTCCCTGTGGCAAAGAGTTTAGCAGGTGCAGGTGATCAATAAACACAGACAATAGTAATCCAGGTGCAGTTGGTGTTTTATTTTATAATCCAGTTGCCTGGTGGTAAAACAGCAGTAAATTGTAACAGTGATAAGCAATATAGCGGCGTGTATTGCTTTAATTTAATCCACGGGTTGGTCCTGAAATAATTAACAGTCCTGATCTTTTACACCCACAAGTAACACAAACACAAGTACCATAGTGTGTGCTCTAGTGTAAGTACAGTTCTTTAGTGAAACAAAGTGCAGTAATGTTGTCCTGGTTTAGTGCTGGCCTTTGTCGACAGCTCCGGAACATGTTAGCTGTCTAAATAACAACAAACGGTATATTTAACAATGAAAAAACAAACAAAACACAATAGTAACATGTATTTCCTTCTGGTTTAGCATAACAAGGACGAACAGACAAAAACAAACAAGTACCGTGCTGGTCCTCCAGCATGACGTAGCAGTTGCTTTTTCTTTAATTTAAATTGCTCTCCTCTCCACACCCATTCTCCACTCACAGAACACACAACCCCGAGTGAGTGCTTCATGCTTCTATATACACAGCTGTGCCGAGATTAAATCATTCACTTGAATCTCGGCCCATGAACTAATTTGTGCAATCCCGTGCTTACATACTATTAAATACTTTATCTGCACGTGAAGTGATTGTGCAATTCCTGTGCCTAAATACAACTATATGTTTTAAATCACTTGTGTTACACAGACCCATTTATATCCCATGCACCAATAGGCTTTTTGTATTAGTATATGTCATTTTTATACCCCCCCACTCTGTGATAAGGAAAGATTTAAAATGACTGCAGTCTTCATTTTGTACCAAATGCCTTATTTTATAACCACTGGAAAGAATTAACCTGTCAAAGGTTATTGTATAATAGACAGGATTTGAAATTATTATTATTATTATTATTATTATTATTATTATTATTATTATTATTATTATTATAATGCCTTTCACACCTAGGTGTCCCAAGGCGCTGTTCAAAACAAAACACAAATCAACATTACAAAACAAAATGAAAAACAATCAGTTCAAAATTCTATAGATACATAAATAAATAAAATACAATAAAATAGGTAAGTGGAGATAAAATTGATCATCATAAAAGTACAGTATATTATAATGAACAGTAAAGACTGCAGTAGAGTCAAAGCGTTAAAAAAAATACAGCGGAGAATAAGTGTGTCTTAAGGGTGTTTTAAAATTTGAATACTGTTGTGGATTCTCTAATGAAAGTTGGTAGTGAGTTCCAAAGAAAAGGAGCAAAACAACTAAAACTATACCCTCCGAGCGTAACACGTTTTTGAACCATGCATTTTAACAATCTAGAGTTAGAGGATCTAAGCTGCCTCCTAGGGATGTAAGGGCTAAGAAGGTTCATTTTATAACTAGGACCCTGACTGTGCAAAGCTGTAAGGACTGGTGTAATAAATACATCTATCATTGTGTGTATGATTAACTTTTTTGGTCCCCCTTCCTCCATCATAGATGACACTGGTGGACAATATGAGACACAACACAAGTTCAGATAGAGGTCCTCCTGAATTGTCAAATATTTATTGTTAAATCCAGATCCCTAATATCCTTTCATTTCTACAGACTTTTCTAGTGTGCCTGTATATCTGTTGATGCACTACAGTATACCATCTTGATCACAAACTTTGCCTTAGTAGCAGTATGTTTTATTTGATAATTGTTTTATAGCTTCCTTGATGCCACCAGCCAAACTGGGAAACCGCCAGGTTTGTTAACTTGGCATTGGCCAGCTGAGACTTCTAGTACTGCCATATTAATGTTTGGGCTATGGGGAGGCCACTGTCAGTCCCTATCTGTGGCTTTCCTCTTGTGCTTAGTATTGCAGTTTGGGATCTTCATCAAGTTGGGATCAAAATCCTGGACCAAGTGATGCCTTTCACTGTATTGGACATGTTAGACATGGATGTTCTTGCTGCTATGCTTTTTCATGATTTATTTGACCAGCTCCAGGGCATGACACCAGTGATTGGCTGGGTACTAGTGCACTTTGTTTGGAATTTAGGCGCCCTGGACTGATTGCGCTATTTAGAGGAATAAAGAAGTCCAGGTGTATCTATTTAGGCTCATTTCCAGTTGGAATTCAAGAGAGAGCAGTACAACAGCACAGTTATTGCAAAGGTCTATGCTATATGATGTTTAGTTATGATAAGAGATCCACAACTGCTACCGAGTTTAGCCTTAATTGACTTGGGGAGGTGCAATCTTGCCTTAAATCAATCCTTTTTTTTTATGAGTGACAAACAGTGAAAATTATTTTGTTTAGTTAACAACTTGAATTATTCGTACGTAGGTATAATTCTGTAGTCAGGAGCCATATGAAAGAGACCATGCAAGGTGTGATTTGCCTTCTAGCTCCTTATAAAACCATGACCATATCTCCTTATAACCTATTTTGAGGAGGGGGGGGGCCACATTGTAACAAGGCACCCCCCCCCCAGGGGGAGTGGGAGGGGGAGGGGGGGGTGGGTGCGAACAGTGAAACTATTTGAATTTAGATATTAATCTTACCCAAATATTTATTAAATTGAGTGTCTTATAACAGCAAATGGGATTAGAGTTCCCTAGTTCTTTTTGAGAAGTGGATTTCAATGAATAAACAGTTTGAGGTGAGTCTTGTTGGTTCTTTCCAAGTAAAAGGAAACAGATGCCACTACAATGGAACCTCTTATTTTGTTTTGTCGTCGATGTCTGGGGAGGGGGAGGGGGGAGTTATATGAGGAACAGGAAAGCAGGGAAACAATAAAGTTATTTAATAATGCCCATCAGGGGTGAAATCTCTTCACAAGTTCTCTATATTTACGCCCTACATGTAGCCAGATCAGGACAGTTTACTGGGATGTCTGCTAGGCCAGGGTACTGTAACCTGTAAATGGAAACTCAAGTTGCAGAGCTGCAGACATTAAAGAGAAGTAGGGTTTTGGTGTGTGACTGTGAGATCTGGCCTTTGCGATTGGATGTTGTGACATGACAATCCTCACGCCCCGCACACATTGCTTTATCTGTTTTATACATCTATAAATACACACAAGCACACTTATACTGTATATTTCTATGTATGTATGCATGCCAGACACGCAGGTATTTATAATCGCACAATTGAATGGTCTGGTGACGTGGTTTAGGATATTGTGGGCTGCACTCACTCAAAGCATGTAGTCTCATCAATTTACTCAAAGCAAAAGACATGTGCTGCGTCTGTTCCTGCATTGAGCTGCGCAGTGGGCTCAGTCAATCTACTTTGTCTTACCAGGAGCTTCCAGTTGCATAATCCTACGTGCGTCCCACCTACAGCCAATCATGTTTAAGTATTTAGCTAATTGAACACATTGACGAAAGACAAGGGCAATAGTCTCCAAGTAATAACTGCTGTGGACGATATTAATGTTAGTCAAAACCCTACAAGAATTTTTTTTTTTGTGTGTGTGTCTATGAAGACACATATACATGTGTTTTTAGGTTATGTTTTGGTCTGGCTCACTTTGGCTGCTTGTAAGTTATGTTGTTGTTTTAAATGCATTTTAAGGCCTGTTAGTTTTTAGAGGACATCTACCTGTGGGATATTGACTATACTGGGAACATTAGGTATTTTTTCTTAAGTCACTAATCGTATACAGAAATGGCAACTGATATTGCTCCAAACTACTTCTACCAGCTTTTTTTGTTTTTTAAAATTAATTTGTTCAGCGGGACAAGGGGTAGTTTACAAGTTTAAAAAAAAAAATGTATTTCTTTGATTGATAGGCACTTTTGATGATGCAGACTATGCTGTGATGCTATTGTCACAAGAGACGCCACCCTCACTTTTCTACAGGCAACCCATGGTATTTAACATGCAATTTTCACTCCTTTTAAACGTTATTGCATTTCCCAATCTTTTCATACACTATTTCACTTCTACTATTCCTCTCCACTCTCTCCTTTGTAGAGTTACTCCTTTGTCCTTTAACAATTCCCCTGTTACTCTCTCTTTCTCTCTCTCTCACTCTTGCTTGCTTTATTTTTCTCTTCTCCCTCTCTCTCTCTCCCCAGTGCAGGCCTCTCATCCAGGTTTGTGCCGTATGATAATGCGGAAAGTTGAACTGGCCTTATTACTGCGCAGTGATGGTTGAATTGATAAGGGCTTGATAATGGTGCCGATAGCAATGACAGAGGCAGCCAACAGCCTGGCCGCTCCCCCTATTATCATTCCCCTCCACCGATCAGCTCCAAGCGCCCTATCTCTTCTCCATTTCCACTCCTCTAAAAGATAAGAATGGAAATACTGACTTCATAGCTCACTGATTAAAGTGTCTGCCTTTCTTGATAATACGCAGATAAATTATGTTTTTTTTTCCTTTGGGAGGGAGTGACAGTGGGAGAAAAACTCTCCTGTTTAAATCTGTAATCTTCCTTTTTGTATGCTTTCTTTCCAAGTGTTTTAATGAGCGTGTAGGTCAATGTAGGTTGTAGTGCAGTACAGCTTATGTACTTTTATACTGTACCTACATTCTTCTATTAGAGGAATGCTGAGGAAAGGGTATATTTTGTAAATCTTCCCCTTTTGATGTTTTTGAACTATACAGGGTACAAGAAGTTGTCCTTCCAAGATCCATTTTATGAGTTATACCATTAAAACACAAGGTGTATTTTTGTATTAACGCACATATGCATGAGTTGTTTGCAAATACAGTACAGTATTTTGCTGTGGATTGTCTGGCGCATGTTAGTAATCATTTCCCAAAGTATCCTCACCTGATTGTTAAATATTTGCTATGATCTGGCTATTTTTATTCCATACAGGATATTGAAAGTGAAAGATTTCCCTGTCTGAAATGTTATCTCATTTGCAGAATATAAAGTTGACTATTTCAACAAAACTACGATATGTAAATGATTTGCTCTATACTGGGTTTAGCATATGGTTATGATTAGGTTTGGGATTTTGTTTCAGACTAACCTGTTTTTTTTTTCCTCTCACTGAAATATATTTTAGGGGGGGTCACTGCTTATATATTTGTACCATGTTTCTTGTATAAGGAATACTAATGTGCATATAATATATTAATATATAGATATATATATATATATATATTAAAGAAAACATGGATAGTGTTCACAAACAGTTTTACCATTTATAGATTTTTATTTTTTAAATTGTGACCTCTAATATGGATATTAAAGACAATGAAATGAAAGATTTGGAACCTCATGTTATCCGTCAAGTTTTCTTCCTTCCTAATGCAAAGATATTCCTTCCATTACCTGCAGTGGTGGTTTATTCAGTAGTTAAAAGCCGACTAAAAGCCATTGCATAAGGTTAATTTGATACTAAACCTGCAAACTTCATTTTTGGAGCAGCATTCCTTTCCAGTTGGGATGTATGAAGGGGAGAAAAAACGGGAAGTGTGATAAAAAGCCAAGATTAGAACGTGACTGTTTTGTGCAGGAGTTTATATCACTGTTATCTATCTCTCTGTTTTTCACTCTCTAAGCTGTTCTGTTCTGTTGTGTTTTTTTTTTTTTTTTTTTTACTGTTATCTCACTCCACCAAAATGCCAGGAACAATACAAAAAAATAAATAAATAAACAGATTATTCATGGGCCTCCGATAAAATGTTAACATTAAATTAAAATGTTTTAATTTTTTTTTCTTTGCAAATGAAGTTGTCACAAATACAGGATGAATTGCTTTCCTTTCCAGCGAGATAGAGAATGATTGACTCCTTGGGTGTTACGTTACTTAACCCCTTGCTGGCTAACCCGACAAGCCTGTGCTGTGCTTAGTTATTCAGAGGTTGATGTGTGGTTGCTGGTTGTATTAGATAAGGTGGCCTGCTTGACTGTAATGCAGTATAGTAAGGCAAGAACCATTTCAACAGAATCCGTTTTGTTGTAATTGTTGCACCACTATGGATGTCTGGTACCCATTGATTTCTGTATACTGGATATTCTATAAAATATATAATTGGAGAGAGTGATGGAGGGATTTTTGTATTTAAATGATCAAACTAGGAATCTTCAGACCAGTCAATCTATAATGGGAAACCCTCCATCGGAGTGTTGCCTCACAACAAACAAAAATTTCCATTTGATGCTTTAGGGGTGGGGTGGGGTGGGGTGGGGGGGGGGGGGGGGGCAAAGAATGCATTTAGGGGCCCCTCTCCATAATAATAAAACTCTGTAACAAACATTAAAAAAAAAAAAAAAAAAACTCTGGCATGGCATGAATAAACCTAGTGAAGCAGCGGATATTGTCTTGGCTTCATGTTTGCAAAGATATCAGTCAGGACATCAAAATCAAGGTGTTTTTTTTTTTTTTTTAACCAATGATTTTTCAGTTTCCATTACAAGCAGATCACTCAGACGAGGATTGGTCATGGAAGTTTGTTAATAGGTTTTAACCAAACAGAAAACAGATGCTCCCTGCTTGCAGTGGTTATTGGAAGAGTGATGACTACTTTGATGATTTTTAGTAATATATAAGTAATAGCAAGTATCCTTTTAGAGTTACACCAGCTCAAAAAGAGAATAAAAAGTACCGCTGGCGCAAGTTTAGATTTTCATTCCCCTCTTCGACTCGGTAACCTCATTAGCTAAAATGGCACTGGCTATATTGTTTTGCTATTTGCTTAGTTGCTGTGATGTGATAGATCTTATAAGTTAAGCGCTTTTACTGACAAGTACACAAAACACATCATAAATACTTGAACAGAATTCTTAGGAAAACATACCTTTCTCTTTTGCTTTTTGTAACACATCATACACAACAGCTGCTATTGTTAATTTAGAATTTTAACAAATGCAAATTATCTCAGTAACTTGGAGAGGCTGTTGCTATGACGTTTTTTAGGCAGAACAATTTTAACACATAGTAGCACTATCAATGTCCCGAGGCATGAACACTTTCATTTAAGCCTTTTAACTTCTCACAAAAACAAGAAACTGCCATTTGTGGGCCCACCTGGCTAGCTTGGCAGGGGTGGTTGCCCCTGTCACTCCCCCCAATGACGCCCCTGCATGGGACCTTACTAGTAAATCAGTAAATCCCAGGAAAAAAAAACCCTCACAATGGGTTCCTGGTTCTACCTATTTGCTCAATCTCATACCAGGAATTTGCTAAACTAGACTGTACCTAAAACAACATATCAATAAGCTCTGTCCTTCTATATCTTTGTGTCGCAGGGCTATCTCTTACTGCCTTGTGCATTATTTGTATGCAAGACAATTGTAGCCCTACAAATATATTAAGTCATGGTGCTATCGAACAACTTGTTTAAAAAATCCTTAAAAGCCAATAAACCTGGTTTGAATATTTTTTTTTTTTCTAACTGAAAAATAACTAAAGCTTGTCTTTTGGTTTCGTCTATTCCGCATACAGGGTATAGCAACCGTTCTTGACTGAAGTCCCCAGAAGTCTGAGTTAATTTAACTGAGAAGCTGTCAGTATTTTCCATTTGGCATTTCCTTACCCCTGTATGGGAGGGAGGGTTTCATGTTTAGAATGGGTTTGTTATTGTGCTTGAGACAATTTAGATTTAGAAAAAGGAGTTGCTAATTCTAGGATCCAGTAGGGAGATGACTTGCAGTATTCTGAAAATGACGCAGTAATTGTCATACAAGAATTAAATCTATAGATAGTGCTGGTAGTGATAGTATGATTTTAAATGCCATGCTGGTGTTTTTGGGATGATCCCTAAACACCAAGGTCCAAATCTTGGAACGTACTAAAGGAAGGTGGAATGGCGGTTTATCCTCCCATATGGATTTTAATTTAAATGAACTATCTAGGTGTTTATCAAGTTTGATAACAAAGCTGAGAATCTGCGCGTGTGCGTTAATCTCCTTGCACTTCTTTCATGTGTTACTTTTCTACATGCTTTTAGTTCGAGTCCACAAATTTCTGTGATGTGCTGAAAGTTACGCTCAGATCCAGCCCCCCTCACAGACTTCTGGCCATCTATTTCACAGCTATCAATAGACCCTGGCCACCATATAAGGTCACTGTCAACTTTTTTTGCTAGAGATGCACACATACTAAAATATAATTCATTGATGTGTTTTTACTATCCATTTTGTTTACATTACCCACTGTTTTAGCTGTAGGGGAACTGGTTGCAGTGAAACCAATTGATTGATATCTATATATATACTGTGCCTTGCAAAAGTATTCAGACCCCTGACCAATTCTCTCATATTACCAAATTACAAATGGTACATTGAAATTTTGTTCTGTTTGATATTTTATTTTTAAACACTGAAACTCAGAATCAATTATTGTAAGGTGACATTGGTTTTATGTTGGGAAATATTTTTAAGAAAAATCAAAAACTGAAATATCTTGCTTGCATAAGTATTCAACCCGTGTGCTGTGGAAGCTCCCAGTTTGCACCGATGAAAGAAATTGCCCTAACGAGGACACAATTACCTTACCATTGGCCTTCAACTGTGAACCATTAACACATTTTCTGGATAAAAACCCCACTGTTGAAGGATCATTGGTAAGGCTGTGAATCTGTAGGAAAATGAAATGAGGTGACAGTCTGGCACTGCACCTGTCCATTTAAAACTACAAATTGTGAGCTATTTATTATTGAGACCAGTGGAATTCTCCTGGCTATTGTCTTATTTCTATGGGATCTTGGTGCTTCTCACATCAGCGTTGAAGCTCTCCTTCTTTCCAATTCTTTTGCCATGCAGCTATACAGATCAGATAGCACAGAATATGCAGTGTGTGTAATTACATCAAAACAGTAGAAAAGCAGCAAGCCCCACCCCCCTAAAAAAGTGATTGAAATTGTTAATCATCTGACAAGAGATTCTCTCTGTCCTTGTTCTTTCTCTCATTGTTTCCTCTTTAAATCATGTCACACAAGAAGAGCAAACCCCTTCACATTTCTCTGTCTGCTTTGTCAGTGAAAAATACCACTATCTCTAAAAACAGCTTTCGACATCCGTATAAAAGCTCCTTTTTTTTTTTTTTTTTTTTTGTTGCCCGCAATTTTATTTATTTTTTTTCGGAAAACCAGCCGGAGCTTTTGTTCGCGTTGATTTTATTTTGTTCAGCTTTTTTTTCTATTTGTTTTTCGATAGGCTGATACCTTTTCTTTCTTTCTTTCTTTCTCTCTCTCTCTCTCAGATGTGAAGTCAGTGTTAGTATTAGTAGCTGTGTCCCCTGAAGTAAAACAATCTCCTGTAATCTATCAGTGTTTTATCAGGCCTATCTGAGAGTGGAGAATGACCGGGCCTGGTGATGGCGCCGTGCTTGGGAGCCGATAAAGTTTCAGAGTTCAGCGGTGATGAATGTTAAGTAACTACACCCTTGTTAGATAGGATATGGACTTGGCAGAAAGATCAGGCCCTGTTTGAAACCAATCTCTCAGATATCTGAGTCTCGTTTTCTCAGGCTTCCAAACCCAGTCACACATATACCCCCCCCCCCCCTCCCCCCTCCCCTTCACTCTCTTTCTTTTTGTCTAGCAATAAGGCACAGGGCTTTCAGAACCTTCATCTTTACAATTTGAAGGGTACGATCCCTCAGTTAAAAACCCAATCATAGACTGTGCAGGCTGATAGCGTAGAGCTCTAAAATGTGTCTGCCACTGATTGTAAAATAAAATAAGTGTGTGCTTTTTTTATTAGTTTTTTTTTTGTTTTGTGTATATTATGGTAATTTTTTATAGTAATAGTTCGTTTAGACTTCATGTTGGTCACAACTATCTTCAAAAATATGTCGGTAGTATTGCTATCTATACTAATGTAGTATCACTCCAACAAACTAATATAATGCATTTTCTCTTATTTTGTCCAACTCCTGTAGAGTATTGAACTATATACTTAAATACACAGCCAAAATGAAAGCAAATAACTGTTATTCCAAATAGAAACAGTATAATGATCAAGACTTTCTTACTTTTCTATTAGCATTTACTTAATCAGAGTGATCTGCACAACCAGTCATTCAGTCTAGGGCAAAGTTAACACAACACAGCTTAAGCCAGACTGTTAGAATAGCTGACGTTGATTCAACTCACTTCTTCCTGTGTATATGTCTGCCTGGCTGTCCTCTTTTCATCACATTTTCCATTCCTGGACTGTATACACCTGCTGGGGGCTGAGGGAGGAGGGGGGAGGGGTAGAGGCAGGTGGGACTGGGTCTGCTGCAGGGTTACCCAGCCCTGCAAGGCTACCTGTCACCTTTTGAGTTATCGGTTTGTGTCCTTTAAACAGGTGCCTGATCTTGTTTGGGTTTAGCTTTCTCTCAGGTCATTCACAAATTGAGGAAGAAAAAACCCCTAGCCTCAAAGTTTATGGTCATACTTTTGATAGGATTATCAACATATTTCAGTCCTTTGGTACAATTGTAGCTGGAAAATGGCATCAAAAAGCAGATTAGCAGGGTCCCCAAAGGCTCAACTAGTAAGTGCACCACTGTTGGAGTGCAGGGCAAGTCATGTAAGTGTGGGGGCGCTGCAGGGAATTTCGTTGCTTAGGTTTGACAGGTGGAAAGAGGTACTGGAGAGCAAAAACAGAGGTCCCCTGTTGATCTTCAGTCCTTCAAATTGGCCAGTTTGATTATTTTAGAAAGAGTGACAACCAAGCTGCTTTGTTTAACAAGAAAAAGAGAAATGATTGTCGAAAGTGTAAATCTCTTATTCACATGTGGATTGCTGTAAACTAATCACATCTTGATAAAGGTGCTAAAACAAACACGTTTAAAAATAACATGGAAATTACCCTTTAGTCTGTAATACTGCTTTTGTTTTTTTTTGTTTTTTCTTTGCACATGACCTTCCCAGCCTTTGTTTAGTCATCAGAAGATAAATTAAGTTTAAACATGTATGCACAAAACCTTAACTGGTTTGCCCTTAGACAAGGCCAGCAATCACATCAGCAAGTAGCTGATGCAACAAAGGAACGGAAAACCTGGGAATTGATTTTAAAACACAGATGTAAAATTAAGTTGGACTTAAAAATTGAGACAAATCTTTGTCAGAATTCAAAAAGGAAAGATCTAAAGTAGTGTTGCAATAGCGAGTCGGGTAAGTGGTTTACAGACTGTGCCTATGGTGGACTTTGATTAACTGTATTGGTTTGTCTCCCTACTTGACCTGTAATGCATGTAGTTGCTGCTTTTTTATAGTATGTGACATTCAGACAATTGGTGTCAGTCATATACTGTATATGCTAAAATGTTGGACAATACTGGACATTTCCAAAAATGTAGAAAAAGTGCCTTGTTTTTGTTGATGCTATTCATGCTATAAGTTAATAAGTTGTGTGTAGGTTCTCTCTTATTTTACAAGAGCTGTCATCAAGGGACCAACAAAATATGGCCTTAATAGTGGGGTGACCATGCGGGCTCTTTGAGCTAATATATATATATATATATATATATATATATATATATATATATATATATATATATATATATATATATATATATATATATATATATAGATGTGAAAAAATGCTGTAAAGTAAGAATGCTTTCAAAAATAGACATGTTAATAGTTTATATTTATGAATTAACAAAATGCAAAGTGAGTGAACAGAAGAAAAATCTACATCAAATCAATATTTGGTGTGACCACCCCTTGCCTTCAAAACAGCATCAATTCTTCTAGGTACACTTGCACACAGTTTTTGAAGGAACTCGGCAGGTAGGTTGGCCCAAACATCTTGGAGAACTAACCACAGTTTTTCTGTGGATTTAGGCAGCCTCAGTTGCTTCTCTCTCTTCATGTAATCCGAGACAGACTCGATGATGTTGAGATCAGGGCTCTGTGGGGGCCATACCATCACTTCCAGGACTCCTTGTTCTTCTTTACGCTGACGATAGTTCTTAATGACTTTCACTGTATGTGTGGGGTCGTTGTCATGCTGCAGAATAAATTTGGGGCCAATCAGATGCCTCCCTGATGGTATTGCATGATGGATAAGTATCTGCCTGTACATCTCAGCATTGAGGAGACCATTAATTCTGACCAAATCCCCAACTCCATTTGCAGAAATGCAGCCCCACAAACTTGCAAGGAACCTCCACCATGCTTCACTGTTGCCTGCAGACACTCATTTGTGTACCGCTCTCCAGCCCTTCGGCGAACAAACTGCCTTCTGCTACAGGCAGATATTTCAAATTTTGACTCATCAGTCCAGAGCACCTGCTGCCATTTTTCTGCACCCCAGTTCCTCTGTTTTTGTGCATAGTTGAAAGTCTTCCATGAAGGCGACTTCTGACCAGACTTCTCTGGACAGTAGATGGGTGTACCAGGGTCCCACTGTTTTCTGCCAATTCTGAGCTGATGGCACTGCTGGACATCTTCCGATTGCAAAGGGAAGTAAGCATGATGTGTCTTTCATCTGCTGCAGTAAGTTTCCTTGGCCAACCACTGCGTCTACGGTCCTCAACGTTGCCCGTTTCTTTGTGCTTCTTCAAAAGAGCTTGGACAACACATCTGGAAACCCCTGTCTGCCTTGAAATTTCTGCCTGGGAGAGAGCTTGCTGATGCAGTATAGCTACCTTGTGTCTTGTTGCTGTGCTCAGTCTTGCCATGGTGTATGACTTTTGACAGTAAACTGTCTTCAGCAACCTCACCTTGTTAGCTGGGTTTGTTTGTTCCTCACCCAGTTTTATTCCTCCTACACAGCTGTTTCTGTTTCAGTTAATGATTGTGTTTCAACTTACATATTGAATTGATGATCATTAGCACCTATTTGGTATAATTGTTTAATCATACTCCTGACTATATGCCTACAAAATCCCTGACTTTGAAGAATTGATGCTATTTTGAAGGCAAAGGGTGGTCACACCAAATATGGATTTGATGTAGATTTTTCTTCTGTTCACTCACTTTGCATTTTGTTAATTGATAAATATAATCTATTAACATGTCTATTTTTGAAAGCATTCTTACTTTTACAGCATTTTTTCACATATATATATATGTGTGTGTGTGTGTAATATAAATGAATACTGTAGGATTGAGTTTCATTGTGGTCTTATTAGAGAGGTAATTTAACACTGGCTCAATACGTTTGTAACTACTGATGGTGGTCATGATACTGAAGGTGACTTAACATTGCCATCAATAGGAGCAAAACACACATTACAGTACATCACAACTTGAGATCTCCAGGGAAATCTGCAGGTTTTTTCCTATAAATAATATGAGTAAATTAGAGACTGGGAATGGCAATAACCAGCCTACTCATCTTAGATTTCCAGTATTCATAATAGTGTATATAGCCAAGTCCATTTGCAAGGCTCTTCTGACATGTCTGCCCCTCCCACCCCAACCAAATGCCATTATTAATCATCCTTATCTGCACTTCACATCTCCCAGCTATTTGCTGTTTAATCACTAAAATAATATAAAATGAGCATGCCTCGTTGCCATGGAAACCAAATAGAAAGGTCAGGTTCAGTTTATCTTATCTTGATAGAGAATGGCTACTAATTAGAGATAGGCACTGCCAGGGCTGTCTACTTGGCCTAGCCTCCAGCATTATCAGCTATCCACACCAGGCTGATATTAAAATTATCTGCAGGCTTGAAGGTACAGCTAAATAGAAAACGCCTACTCCTGGAGACTGAGGCTAGATATTTGTCTGGAGCTGTAATTAATGAAAGAAATAGAACAGTTGTTAATCGGGAAATGTTTTGCCAGAGATCCCACAGTTAAAACATTGTCTTTACCCAGCATCAAAGACCCACGTGCCTGAGCACAAGCTCGAGTCCTCTCTCTGAGTCATCTTTGATGTCAAATGATCCCAAATAACCAGGGAGATTTTAAAACATATGAACTTGTTAATATTATCACTTATTTATTCAGTCTTTACTATGATTTGGTCATATTTTAATTCAATTAATGTTCTACAGTAATGCAGTAATTCCACTTCTCTGAATCCATTGGTTATATTTAAGCGTGTATCTCTTCAACATCCTCTTTAAATGCACTCACTCTTATCACAGCATTCAGAGAATCTCTGTACAGCGTGACACTGATAACATTTAAAACTGTGCACCTCCTCTCATGTTTTTAACAGTCATTGTCTGTGAAGCCTTGGTTAACACTGCAAACTGGATTATTTTTTTTTTCAAATGTACGTTGAGTCTTTATTAAATAAGAACCCTAAAAAACAGATGCAAAGCCAAATGATCGAAGAGGAACAAAATATTTAAATTCAAAACCATAATTTAACTGCAGTATTTTTGACAGATTAATACTGTTGCCCTTGTCGCTGGCTTCAAAATACAGGCCAATTTTAATATTTTGAGCTATTGGAATGACCATAATTACCTAAGTCATGCTAGTGAGTCAGCTGGTAGCATGCCTGGGTACCTGAATACTACTTACTGAAACCCTACTAAAACTACTTTGTAAAAATACAAAGTTTAGGAAAAAAGGTAGGAAACCGTGAACGGCACTATTGTTATTTTCCTGTTTTTTGGCATCATTCAGTCAAATATTTCACATACATGAAATAAGATACTTCTAGAATGGTGTGTAACAGGTGGCGATACCCAGGTAAAGTGGAATTATGAAAAGGCGGGTGTTTGATAAATTCCAGCTTAAAGAGATAGATAGATCTCAAAAATAAATCGAGAATGAATAGTTGACATCTATTTCAAGTGTAAAACTCTCACATTTTCTGATGGCTTCCCTTTTTCTGAATTAAGCCCTTTTTATTTTAGATAACTATAAAGACTCCCTTACTGTTGTGAATGCAGTTTAAGTGCAGAGCTGTGCATGCAGTTGTCAGATGTATTTGATTCTGTATTTGGTTTGATCCCGACACCACCTTTTATGATTTACAGGCATTATTTGTATTTGCATAAAAAGTTGGAAGTAGCTATTCGGACAGGAAGTTCCTCTACAGTAATTTCTGCAAATATCTTGTCTTGTCAAAATAAAGTCATTTTCAGTAGAAATAGTAACATGTATTTACATAGGGGTGTATGTATGTGTTTATATTTTCCCTCAAGCTATTTAAGGCTATTTAGTCTGATGTAAAGCATCTGTTGAGATATATTTTTGTAGTTTTACTGTGAAGATGATTCCAGGGTTAGAGTCATGATAAGCTTCTGAAGGCCACAGTGAGACAAAGAAAAGAGTGTTCTTCTGTTTTCTGTCAAGCGCAGTAACGCTGTGGGGGAACCTGTTTAAGGCGGCTTCATTCCATCGCGATCACTCCTCCCGCTGCTTTCAGGGTCAAGTTCATGGAAGGGAGCTGGGAACCAAGAGGATTAACTGTTTACTGTTCAGTTGTTTTATTCTTTTAAAAAAATGTAACATTTGCCATTTTTCTGAAAGCCAGAAAGATAAAATAAACAAACCGCAAATATAGCTTATAATTTTAACCTTGGCATCTTTTAAAAACGTATAGGATAAAACTTCCAACATGGTTATTGTTATCCACTGTTATGCCATTTAGTATTTAAAAAAAAAAATGTTAAAGTTTAATCCTAGGGATGGTAGCTTTTTAAATTATTCTGAAATGTTTTCTTGTTTTAAAACTTTTGTCTAAGTTTTAAAAACGCTACTAAAAATAACTTCAATAGTTCATTTAAGAAAAGGTTTTAACAGGTGATGTATTCGTGTTACAAATTGTTTTATATCTTTTTAATGTTAATTCCTTTTGAAAATGAGTAGCCAACTTTGAACTGGTTAAGACTATTCTAAAAGGGACAGAAATTGGTTCCAGGTGTAAAATGTCTGTTTTAGTGTTGCCTGAACAGATGGTTTAAAGAGAATTTGGGTTAGTCTTCTATTATTACATGTTATCTTTATGTGATACATTTTCATCTAATTGTATATTAAACTTCTGAGTAAAACCCATTTACAAAAGCCCTCCCAAGTTTATTATATATCCCACACTGATTTGATCAGTGATGTAGGTGTGGAGTTGTATGACCTGTAATAAAATGTTAGTTTGCAATTGATGGCAAGTAAATCTGGGACATAGGGGCTGTGGAAATCACAGACCAGGAAAGACCTTCAGCAATGGTCACAATTTACTGTCAGACTATAGAACAAAATAACAATGCGCACAAGGCACAGAGCTTCTTACAATGCAAAACCTGTATGTAATGTATGGTTTTAAAATTACATTTTGTGAAGAAGCAGGTGTATTTTTCCGCAGGATCCTTTTTTTTTTTAAAAAAAATAAATAAAAAATGTTTTAATGGTAGCTGCACCCTCGGCAAGTGTGACCATGAAACAAGCATTGTTATTGGTTATTGACGTTGTTTCGTAAAAACAACCTAAAGCCCTGTGCTTTTTGCATTTTAAAAAACATACATTTCACACAAATGAGATAAATTGCTTGAGATGAGCTCTTGGGTATGTGAGAAATTTAAAATGTTTCTCTTCTGTTGACTTTTTTGATGTACTAAAGGGCTGTGGATATAGTGAGCCCTGCTTGGTGGCCTTGGTGGCAGGGAGATAGGATGCTTTGAGTAGTAGTTGGTTCCATTTCAGTCTCCTCCTGATCCCTGGCTGGTGGGAAAGTTTAAATCTGCTGCTATTTTCTATCTGTTATCAGTCCTCCTTATCATCTCGCTGTTGTCTGCATGCCTGACTTGGATAGTCCAGGGTCTCAGTTTGGCAGGCTGGCAATTTTTTTTTTTTTGTTCACTGCTCATAAACAAGAAGACCTCTATGAAAAGGTTGATTGTCCAGCAGTTGAGCTCAGTTAATGTATTTTTAATTGGAGTGACTAGATCAGAAAATTAGCTGGGAAAAAAAAAAAAATTGCAAGCCAAATTCGCACACAAACCAAAAACTTTCAGAAGCAGATAATAACGTCTTTTTTGGGGGCTGTATTGTCTTTATCGAAGTCTGGAGTTTGTGAAATGTGTGAAGAGAAAATAATTACTCTGCCTCCCCACTCTCTAACTTATTCAGACACACATACTGGCTAGATTTCATTTTTAATGCAATTATTTGCTTGACTAGAATTCACAAGGTAAAGAATAAATAGACTACAATCCCATGTAACTTTCATCAAAACACATGTCCTCCTTAAACCTGGAGTGGATACAGTGGCAGACAGTTACTGTAACTTTCAATATCTGTAGTTCTCTATCTCATGGGGAGGTTCCTGGTTCTGGAGTGTCTTTCCATGACAGGTTTTACTTCTGCAATTAAATAATCTGGGTTTATTTTAATAGGACATGACTGGAACACAGGACTGGCATGGAAGTGCAGAAGTTACCTACCACTGCTATTAATCCAATCCAATTTATTTCTGCCCCCTCTGCAATGGTGGCAGTTGTGAGTTGAGTTGTTTTGTTTTTATGTGCACTGGAAAACAGAGCTTGTTTTAATACAAATTCAGTTCCTGGATGAAACACGAACCTTGACTTGGAGATACTTGGTGACAGAGGATGGAAACCACTGGCCTGGACCACAAGTGGGCAAAGTTACCCCTGCCAGTCCAAGTGTTTGCTCCAACTACTTATTTATTTTTCCACATTAAACTTGAATTGGGCACCCCAGGCTAGGGGAAAGTAAAAAGTATGATATTCAGTTTAAACAGCATACCTAGAGTGACGAGTATAAAAAGACACATTGCTCAAAATGAAAGGTATTTAAAGAACCTGTGCTTTTTTGCAGTGTGTATTTATTGTAAATATCAGTCTTTTGGTCATTCAAAGGTCAAATAAATATCTAAAACCTATTTTTAATAAAGAAACAGATTACACTTGTATAATTCAACTCTGAAATGATGAGTGGAGCCATGAGAACAGCCCTGGAGATGATAAAAGCTAGGACAGTTTATTATAAAGTATTAAGGACTGTACCTTTTGGAGTTGTTTTCTTAAAGTGTTATGCCATCTAAATAGAACACTTTAACACCCCATCTTGACTGTGACTTGCTCGGTTTTAGTTTTGTTGCAGTTAAGACTTCTTTGGCAAGATTAATCATAACAACCATGTACACAGTTTCTTGTCCAAGTGCAAAGAGGGTGTGTCCTAATTGACCTACAGTTATCCAAATTAATATTCTTGCTGTCATCAGCTGCAATGCAACCACATTGTGATCTATGGGATCACTATCTCAAACAAACCATTAGGAGAGGGTCCGCTTCTTCACCGGGGGATCAGAGCTTCCAGTCCTGGATAATATAAGCAGTGTGTAGAATGGGCCTGCGGTGCTTTTGGTTTTTCTGTTCGTTTCCCTCTACCACTGGCACTGACTTGAAAACCATTTAAAATCAGAATTGTTCATTTCCATCAGCAGCAACAGATTGAATCGTTTTTTTTTGGTACCCCAGTTAAGATTGCGGGCTGGCAGAAATCAATTTCTGCAGCTTGTACTGATGGTGGCAGTTACCTAATGAATGTCCAATGAGAAGGAGGCAAGAGGAGTGTTTTAAATCTCAGAGAGCAAGTCTCTCAATGAATTGTGTATATAATATATATATATATCTAGCTATAGCTGCTATGATATATATATATATATATATATATATCATATTATATATAGATATATATATATATATATATAAGTCAATATATTTAACTGTTAGGGAAATGTTGGAGGCTGGCAGAAATTACAGTTGCACCTGGTACATAATGTTCCATTCAGAAATGAGGGGAAAATGACAGGAAATTATAAGGGTAAGAAATTATTATGTTTTTGATGTTTGTAATGTGTCACTTAAACTGCACACTGGTAAAATGAACAGTTATCCAGTTCTAAGAAGCAGTATTTCAAATCCAGAGCTCCAATGCTCTTTTTGCTGTCCTTAACAAATGCACTCTCAATTACATTGAGTTTATTCATGAGTAATTGGTGCAGCTTGAACTTGGATTACCAAGGTAGATAGTGCCAATTCAAAGCTACAGCATAACAAGAATGTGTGTGAATGCATGTTGGCGAACATAGACTAACTGCTAGCTTGGTGAATTGCCTTGTCTTCAGTCCACATACAGTGAATACACAGTGCCAACACTTTCAGACCTTACATGTAATAAACTGTAGAAATCTGTTTCTATCTCCTTTCTATCTCCTTCACTGTGAGTTCAAAGCAGCTTTTTAATTCTGATTTTCCTTTTCTAAGTAGTTGGCTAATTTTCATTATTTGTGAATTATTTAGGATGGAGGTTCTGATGGAGAAATCTGTACCACAACTTGATTCTGGTTTAGTTAAAGGACAATGGCTTATTTGAATATTATTGTGTGGCTGAAGCAGTGCAGTTTTAGAACCCATCATCTTAGTGAAATGGTTTTAGCGCCAGTGGAAAAGCAGATCAGCTCTGCAATGGTTACCATGGAGCATGGAGAATTTTGCCAGGGGTATACTCCTAAGTGATTGATTGAATGACTGACTACTTTCAGGCCACTGGTTGGAACCCAATGACTCACTGGTCCATATCTATTCAGAAATGAGGGGAAAATTTTGCAGCATTCGCTTTGTAATTTGTTACACTTTTCTTAATTTTTTTTTTCTTTTATACCCAGGCAGTCTTTTGTCATGACATTAGCATTACGCCCCTGTCACCTGCCTTTTGGAAGACATGCAATCTAATTTCCCATGGCCCTGATTTAAAAAATACAAATACAAATAAAAAATCAATGGCAAGCTATTTTTTGAGGCACAAAGATTTTGCATCCAGAACCCTCTTGTTATCAATTAAGGCAACTTCTGTTCATTGAGTTAATTTTCTATCTCTTATCTCCTGATTTAACAGAGTGAACCTGAGTCATTCTTAACATTTTCTTCTTTATCGAAATGGGGAATATTTAATCATTTAAGTAGTCAATCTGGAGCAGAACAATTTTTTCCCCATCCTCCCTGTGTGAAGAATTCCAGCAAAGCTCAGCTCTGTAATTCAGTTTTTAAAGCATGAAAAAAGAGCTGATGAAATTCCACTATCAGCTGTGAACCAATATGCAAAATATCTCGCTAGAAATCAAATAGCTATTATGTTTTCATTTCCATTTTGGCGTATTTGCTTAATGAAGAATAGACAGATCAGACCAGATGAGGGTGTCTGCATGAGACGATAACCATGCAAGGCTTCCAGCAATCCCAGAGCAGTGATGCTCCCAGTCACTTTATCCTCTTTTTTTTTCTCAAAGACAGAAAGAATACTCTTTAACTCCTTCCTCACCTCTTTTCTGCTAAACTTTCTGCATTCCAAGCCATGCTTTTTAAACGTCTCTTTATTCACTCTTTATTCTAGTTGTTGTTGTTAAGTCATTTTTCAGACACTTTTATCCAAAGCTACTTGCAGAGACTAAGGTATGAAATATGCAGCAACAACCGCTGCTGTAGAATCACTTACAATAGGTCTCGTTTTTGTGGCTTATCTGAAGGATCAAGCACAAGGAGGTTAAATGACTTGCTTAGGGTCACACACAGCGAGTCAATGGCTGAGCCGATATTTGAACCGGGAACTTCCTGCAACCACTGGACCACCAAGCCTGTACATAAACATTGGGGTGTGTTTTAACCTCATCCACTGTTATAAAACACAGCACACTAGCAATATTAAAACAAATTTAATATATTCAATAAGAAATGCTTTCACTATAAATCTTTATGTGATGACCATGTTCGTAGTCATTCACATAAAATAATTTCTACATGCACCAAAAATAAATCTGTGCATGAATGATGTCTGAAATAAATAAGACAGATTTTTTTAATTTTGAGGTACTGGGTTTATTTTACTGCCAACAGACATTGTGATTTTGTCTTTCTGCCAATTCCAAATTCAATATTTAAACAAATATTAGGATATTCAAACATGGAAAAGCAACATATTATTGTAAGGGTCATCCTGTGGTAAACTTTCCAACATCTTAAAATTATTCAGGGTCTGTTCTATTATACTGGCACGTGTCTACTATCTGCCAAATACATGGAGCTCCCATAAACCTTTGAGGTCACTTAACTTGGTAACATTAATATAAAATAGGCATACAGTTCAATAACTCTAAAACAGGAGCCTGAAGTAATTGTGTTACACTCTCTTGAGATCTCTCCAATGAGGTGTGCAGTATGAGATGGTCATTCTTATCCAACTTAACTGCAGCTTAACCCATTAAGTGCCATTGTTCTTATTTGAGGACAGACTGCTTAGTTATTTTTTTGGAGTATTTTTAACTGACATCTACTTATTATTTTCATTTTATCTAACTATGGAATGATAACTTACTCTAATGTTGTTAACTGTAAATGTTAAATGTAATTTATCAACTTGCATAAGTAAAGCTTGTTTTCTGATTTATTTATTTATTTTTAAAAGAAAAAAAAAATGGTACTTCAAGGGTGAATGCTTTTTATTGATTTTATTTATTTTTTTACCACTGAATTTGTATGCATTTTTTGGCTAATTACTGTCCAAATACAATTTTCATTAGTAAGGTCTCTCTCTCTCTCTCTCTCTCTCTCTCTCTCTCTCTCTCTCTCTCTCTCTCTCTAATTATTATGTGTGTGTATATATATATAATATATAAATAAAATACTGTGCAAAAGTTTTAGGCAGGTGTGAAAAAATGCTGTAAAGTAAGAATGCTTTCAAAAATAAACATGTTAATAGATTATATTTATCAATTAACTAAATGCCAAGTGAGTGAATAGAAGAAAAATCTACATGAAATCCATATTTGGTGTGACCATCCTTTGCCTTCAAAACAGCATCAGTTCTTCTAGGTACACTTGCACAAAGTCAGGGATTTTGTAGGCATATAGTCAGGTGTATGATTAAACAATTATACCAAACAGGTGCTAATGATCATCAATTCAATATGTAGGTTGAAACACAATCATTAACTGAAACAGAAACAGCTGTGTAGGAGGAATAAAACTGGGTGAGGAACAGCCAAACTCATCTAATAAGGTGAGATTGCTGAAAACAGTTCACTGTCAAAAGTCATACACCATGGCGACTGAGCACAGCAACAAGACACAAGGTAGTTATACTGCATCAGCAAGGTCTCTCCCAGGCAGAAATTTCAAGGCAGACAGAAGAAGAAGCACAAAGAAACAAGCAACGTTGAGGACCGTAGACGCAGTGGTTGGCCAAGGAAACTTACTGCAGCAGATGAAAGACATCATGCTTACTTCCCTTTGCAATCGGAAGATGTCCAGCAATGCCATCAGCTCAGAATTGGCAGAGAACAGTGGGACCCTGGTACACCCATCTACTGTCCAGAGAAGTCTGGTCAGAAGTGGCCTTCATGGAAGACTTGCAGCCAAAAAGCCATACCTCCGACATGGAAACAAGGCCAAGTGACTCAACTATGGATGAAAACAGAGGAACTGGGGTGCAGAAAAATGGCAGCAGGTGCTCTGGACTGATGATTTGAAATATTTGGCTGTAGCAGAAGGCAGCGGTACACGAATGAGTGTCTGCAGGCAACAGTGAAGCATGGTGGAGGTTCCTTGCAAGTTTGTGTGGGGCTGCATTTCTGCAAATGGAGTTGGGGATTTGGTCAGAATTAATGGTCTCCTCAATGCTGAGATGTACAGGCAGATACTTATCCATCATGCAATACCATCAGGGAGGCATCTGATTGGCCCCAAATTTATTCTGCAGCATGACAACGACCCCAAACCTATAGCGAAAGTCATTAAGAATTATCTTCAGCGTAAAGAAGAACAAGGAGTCCTGGAAGTGATGGTATGTCCCCCACAGAGCCCTGATCTCAACATCGAGACTGTCTGGGATTACATGAAGAGAGAGAAGCAACTGAGGCTGCCTAAATCCACAGAAGAAATGTGGTTAGTTCTCCAAGATGTTTGGGCCAGCCTACCTGCCGAGTTCCTTCAAAAACTAGAAGAATTGATGCTGTTTTGAAGGCAAAGGTGGTCAAACCAAATATGGATTTGATGTAGATTTTTCCTCTATTCACTCACTTTGCATTTTGTTAATTGATAAATATAAACTATTAACGTCTATTTTAGAAAGCATTCTTACTTTGCAGCATTTTTTCACACCTGCCTAAAACTTTTGCACAGTACTGTATACACTACCAGTGAAAAGTTTTAGAACACCTCAATTTTTCCATTTTTTATTGAAATTAATGCAGTTTAATGTCTCAATGTACTCTGAAATTAAATCATAGAACAAATAAACAATTGGAGATAAAAACGAAATCGGGGAATTGTTTTGTTTAACAAAATTTAATCAATATTTTTGACTCAAAGTCGCTATCTTTTGCAGATGTAACAGACAAACACACTAGTGGCATTCTTTCTACAATGGAAATCAAATATTGTTCGGAAAGTTCTTCCCAACACTGTTGCAGAAGTTCCCACAAATGTGTTGCACTTGTAGGTTGCTTTTCTTTCACCCTTCTGTCCAGTTCATCTCAAACCAACTCGATGGGGTTTAAGTCTGGAGACTGTGCTGGCCATTCCATGATTTGAAGCCTACCGTCTTGTTCTTTTCTTCTAAGGTAGTTCTGACATAGCCTGGAGGTATGTTTTGGGTCATTATCTTGCTGTAGGATGAACCCCTGACCAACTAGGCGTATACCAGAAGGTACTGCATGGCGCTGCAAAATGCTGTGGTAGCCATTTTGGTTCAGGGTGCCACTCACTCTATGCAAGTCGCCGACTCTGGATCCAGCAAAAGAGCCCCAGACCATCACGCTTCCTCCTCCATGTTTGACAGTTGGTGTCACGCACCGAGGAACCATCCTTTCACCGACTCGATGGCGTACAAAAACCCTGTGTGATGAACCAAAGATTTCAAATTTTGATTCATCAGTCCATAAGACCTTCTTCCAGTCTTCAGCAGTCCACTGGCAGTGCTTCATGGCCCAGGCAAGCCTCTTTTTCTTATTTTGCCATCTTAGCAATGGCTTTCTTACTGCCACTCGACCTGTCAAACCTGCAGTTCGAAGTCTTCTCTTCACAGTTGAAACTGAGACTTGCTTACTTCGACCAGTGTTAAGATGTGCTTGAAGCTGTTGTCCTGTGAGCCATCTATCACGCAAGCTGTTGACTCTCAGAAACTTGTCTTCTGATTCTGTTGTGGCTCTTCCTGTCAGAGTTTCCTCCAGTTTCCAAGTACCTTTTGATGGTGTAGGAAACTGTACTCACCGACACCTTGGCTTTCTTTGCAATTTCTCTAAAGGAAAGACCTACACTTTTAAGGGTTATAATGGTCTGTTTGTCTTCCTTTGTTAATTGTCTTCTTCTCGCCATTATGATAGCAATATACTACTTCCTGCAGTACAATGCTGTCCAAATAATGCTTAAGAGGGTGTAGTAACACAGTCTATTTCAACACTGCTTTTATATACAGAGTGTTTGTAAGTAATCAACAAAAGTTGGGACACCTGTAGGAATTGTTAGCATCAACATTCAAGGCTTAATTTACTTCCATTGTTGCAGAACAGCTGTAAGTTGTTAAGCCATTACTTGTTCCCTGAAAAGGCCTTTTTGTATAACTCTGAAATGTACATTATTTTTCAGTTTTTGGTAACCTAAACTTTTTTTTTTTTTAACATCTGGCAGTTTACCGCTTACCTTTGTACCATTTCAGGTTATTCACTGGACTGGAACTGCTTAAATTTCAATAAAAACTGGAAAAATGGGGTGTTCTAAAACTTTTGACTGGTAGAGTGTGTGTGTGTGTGTGTGTCATTATATATATATATATATATATATATATATATATATATATATATATATATATATAATGTATTTCATTTTTGGTATTAAGTATCCTTTATGTTTGTCTTATTTCTGACTAAGTTATGATTAAAATATTTCTGACTTTCAGTGTGAACTCAAACCTTTCTGACAATCTTCTTGTGTGTATTTTTTTCTGTTTTAACACAAATTTCCTTAAATTACTTATTTGCCAATTTGTGCTTGAAGTAATGATGTCGGAGACCGTTCCTGAATGCAATGGGATAATGTAACTCCCTTCCCTTCCCCAGTGCCCCCACACTTCAATTCTCATATTCCTTCAGTTACCTAGTCGAAGATTGAGATACACGTTTTCTTTTTAAGGTTCACACACTGCAGCTTGTGATAAGGTATTTTTATAATCTGCTTGTGTGGGAGCAGCATAGAGCTTTTTTTTCAGATATGGCAGATGTTTACTGTCCATTGCAGAACTAAGAAATTCAGAGAGTAGACTCGACTCAAAATAAATATTGTTTTTGTACATTAAAATCTTACCTTAGGAACAAATTAATTATTTGTATTTATCCTGGCAATTGTATAAGACAGATTCACCAATGTCTTTGTTTATCAAAGCACTACTTTGATAATCAAAGGCCAGTCCATCCATCCATCCATCCATCCATCCATCCATCTATCCATTATCATTAACCACTTAATCCTTTACAGGATCGCGGTGAGCCGGAGCCTAACCCGGCAGACACAGGGAGCAAGGCAAGGCCAGTCCAAGTGGTTCAATATCTTTGTATAATGTTGTGTGAAGTCCCTTGCATTGCCTTTTCCACTCCTACAGGTTTACCTCACAACACAAGTACTGTACATTTGATCTTGGTCAACTTTACACCCATGCCTCGGTGTGGGTCTAGGCCTTAGAAATTTACAGTAAACACTTTACCGTAATGTTATGAGATCACATTCTGTCTTAAGGAAACTGTCTTCATCCTTCCCTAACTCTGCAGTATTAGGAAAGGATGTGTTCAATCAATCTTTATTTTATATCGCGCCTTTCATAGTGGACCACCATCGCAAAGCGCTTCACAAGATGCAGTAACAACAAGAAAATCAATAATACATTAAATACAGTGGAATGTGCATAATACATGATAGTAGCATAATTCATGAAATAGTACATGAAATACAGTGTTGTAGGTATTGGACTGTTGCCCATGAATGAGACACGTGGCGGTCTATTCAATGTACAAGGGTTATGAAAATAAAACCAACAGTGCAGTTCTGTCTGTTGGGGGGGAAAAAATTAAATAAGTAATTATCTTAAATCAAACTTACATTTAAAAGATGGAATATAATTGTAAACACACAAGTCCTTTGTACAGTCAGGATTAAAGGAAAATTAATTGTAAAAAAAGTCTTCATAGACACTGAAAATTAGATCTCAGAGCTAAGCTACATTATTCATAAAATATTGTGTACAGGATTTTATTTTTTTATTTTGTTCCAAAGCTGACTCTCTCTTTTTTTTTTCAAATCAAAAATTGCAATAAACCATGCAGGCGTGTTAGTTAGCCTAAAGATGTTTCATTTATAAGCCGCAATTGTTTCACAGCATTATTACACCCCACACCCCCCCTTTTTAATTGTTTGTAAGCGAAATTAACAGAATTGGAGAATTGTATTTTTCTACAAGCTGCTTTATTCAAGCTTATTGTCGTGTGCTTTGTATAGATTATAAGGTTCTTTGTTCTCGTGATGTAAATGTATATGCCTGCAGTCACAGCCTTGATCTAGACGAATCCCTGTTCATTGGAATTTAAATAAAAATGAAATATATACACTACCAAGCCTACCATCTTGTTCTTTTCTTCTAAGGTAGTTCTGACATAGCCTGGAGGTATGTTTTGGGTCATTATCTTGCTGTAGGATGAACCCCTGACCAACTAGGTGTATACCAGAGAGTATTGCATGGCGCTGCAAAATGCTGTAGTAGCCGTTTTGGTTCAGAGTGCCACTCACTCTGTGCAAGTCGCCGACTCTGGATCTAGCAAAAGAGCCCCAGACCATCACGCTTCCTCCTCCATGTTTGACAGTTGGTGTCACACACCGAGGAACCATCCTTTCGTCTACTCGATGGCATACAAAAACCCTGTGTGATGAACCAAAGATTTCAAATTTTGATTCATCGGTCCATAAGACCTCCTTCCAGTCTTCAGTAGTCCACTGGCGGTGCTTCATGGCCCAGGCAAGCCTTTTTGTCTTATTTGGTTATCTTAGCAATGGCTTCTCGAAGTCTTCTGGCGACTGAGACTTGCTTACTTTGACCAGTGTTAAGATGTGCTTGAATCTGTTGTCCTATGAGCCACCTATCATGCAAGCTGTTGACTCTCAGAAACTTGTCTTCTTATTCTGTTGTGACTTTGGGTCTGCAAGACATCTTCCTGTCAGAGTTTCCTCCAGTTTCCAAGTGCCTTTTGATGGTGTAGGAAACTGTACTCACTGACACCTTGGCTTTCTTTGCAATTTCTCTAAAGGAAAGACCTACACTTTTAAGGGTTATAATGGTCTGTCTGTCTTCCTTTGTTAATTGCCTTTTTCCCCACCATTATGATAGCAATATACTACTTCCTGCAGTACAATACTGTCCAAATAATGCTTAAGAGGGTGTAGTAACACAGTCTGTTCCAACACTGCTTTTATACACATAGAGGATTTGTAAGTAATTAACAAAAGTTGGGACACCTGTAGGAATTGTTAGCATCAACTTTCAAGGCTTAATTTACTTCCATTGCTGCAGAACAGCTGTAAGTTGTTAAGCCATTACTTGTTCCCTGAAAAAAAGCCTTTTTGTATAACTATGAATTGTACATTATTTTTCAGTTTTTGATAACCTAATCATTTTTTAACCTCTGGCAGTTTACCTCTGTTCTTGTGAAACAGCTTGCTATATTAAGTGGCTCACTAGATTATATGGAAATTTAGCTGATTAAGGACTATTGGGTCCAAAATGTCCTAAATACTTTTGTGTTTTTGTTGTACTTTGTGTACCTTTTACTATTATTTAATACACACATACACACACACACATACAGAGGTTTACAGAAGTATTCACCCCTGTGACAGAAATATGAGTTCTGGTTGTAAATCTCCCTCCTAACCTGTGAGGGTGCTAAGTAGCGAAAGGGGAAGTCTTTGGACTGACTGGCCTGACGGTTCATTTCCTGGGCCGGGAAGTCGGTCAACCTGGAAGAAGGCGAAACTCCATCGCAGGAACGTATTGACCAGGAAGGTAAACAAGGTAGCAGGTGCAGGCAATAAAGACAGCTGCAATCGTTTACCAAGGTGTTATGCGTGACAGCATACAGGGGCTGGAGAATCGTAAATCTTTTCCTTCACTAGGTTTTGTGTTATAAACTGGAAGGACCATGTGAGACACAGAGAAAAAGAGTACTTGCCTGAGTGTTTGTTTGTTTTTCGTGTTGTTAGTAATTGTCTTGTTTGTATTACTAGATGGCTAAGCACGTATCCGGAGCTGTTGCCAAGGGCCAGCACAAAACCAGATCAACACTGCACTTCAATCACTGTTTAGAAATTGTTATCACCCACCATGAGCACTACAGCACGCACCTGGACTGGTGATCATGTATTTTATTATTGTGGAAAGGATATTGTATGTTATTATTTGGTTTGCAAAACCATTTATATAATTTGTTAAATGTCAGCAAAACTTTGAAAGAAAATGTACAAACTATAATTTACTGGTTGCATAAGTATTCAGCTCCTTAAGTTAGTACTTGGTAGAAGCACTTTTTGCATCAATTACTTTGCACAGTAGGATGGTGACATTTTTGCCCATTCTTCACAGGAAAATTGCTCCAGTTCTGATAAGTTTGTTGGGGATCGTCGATGGACTGCAATCTTCAAGTCTCACCATAAATTTTCGATTGGATTCGCGTCAGGATTTTGACTGGGCCACTCAAGAACATTAATTCTCTTATTGTTCAACCATGCCAGTGTGGCTTTGTCCTGCTGAAATGTGAATTTCCTCCCGTTCCAGAGTCTTGGATGACTCAAACAGGTTTTCCTCAAGGATTCGCCTGTACTTTGCACCATCCATTTTCCCCTCTATCCTGACAAGCTTTCCAGTCCCTGCTGAAGAGAAGCATCCTCATAACTTGATGCTACCACCACCATGCTTGACAGTTGGGATAGTGTTGACTG